>NC_133647.1:57631642-57822739 GCF_009905375.1 Apium graveolens
TTCTTTCGTGTAAGCTTTGTTAATGATGTGGCAATCCTTGAGAAATTCCGAACAAATCGACGATAATATCCCGCCAATCCTAGGAAACTTCTTACCTCAGTGGGTGTTCTCAGTCTCTCCCAATTCGTAATTGCTTCGATCTTTGCCGGGTCCACTTTGATCCCTTCGTTACTGACTATGTGTCCTAAGAACTGAACTTCCTGTAGCCAAAACTCACACTTCGACAGTTTAGCATATAACTTCTTTTTCCTTAAAATCTCCAAATCCGTTCTCACATGTTCCGCATGATCCTCTTCCGTCTTGGAATAGATTAAAATATCGTCTATAAACACAATAACAAACTTATCCAAATACTCCTTAAAAATTCTGTTCATCAGGTCCATAAACGCTGCTGGGGCATTGGTCAATCCAAAGACATCACTAGAAATTCATAATGCCCATACCTTGTTCTGAAAGCTGTCTTTGGTATATCTTCTGGCTTGATCTTTAGTTGATGATATCCCGATCTTAAATCAATTTTGGAGAAGTACTTGGCTCCCTTCAATTGGTCAAACAGATCATCGATTCTGGGTAACGGATACTTGTTCTTGATTGTCAGCTTGTTGAGCTCCCTATAGTCAATGCACAGTCTCATGCTTCCATTTTTCTTCTTGACAAATAATACCGGGGCTCCCCACGGGGATACGCTGGGTCTAATTATTCCTTTCTCTAACAATTCTTGTAATTACCTTGCTAGCTCTTTCATCTCAACAGGCGCCATTCTGTACGGGGCTTTGGACACCGGTTCTGTTCCAGGTTCTAAGTCGATCGCAAATTCAATTTCTCTATCTGGAGGAAGTCCTGGTAACGGAGGAAGTCCTGGTAACTCGTCGGGAAATACGTCTGGAAATTCATTCACTACTGGAATATCTTCAAGTTTTGCTGGCTCCCGACTTCTGTTGATTACATATGCTACGAAATGCTCACATCCTTGTCATAGTAACTTCTTGGCTTGAATCATTGTTAAGAATTTCTTTATTTGTTTCTGACCTTTGAACGTTATTATTCTTTCGTCTGGCGTTTTCACCATTACTTTCTTATTTCGACAATCTATCTGAGCATCATGCTTAGATAACCAATCCATCCCTAATATCACATCAAATTCTCCTAACTTAAATGGTATCAAATCTACACAAAACTTACTACCAGAAATCTCAATCTCACAATTTCCACAAACTTGGTTTACAGTTACACGTTCTTGATTTGCTAATTCCACAGTCATTATTTCATTTAAGCACTCAACTGGACAGTTTAATTTACTAACAAAATCTTGTGAAACAAACGATCGAGTTGCTCCCGAGTCTATTAACACTTTGGCACATAAAGAATTCACATTAAGCGTACCTGCCACGACATCCGTATCCTGGATCGCATCCTTCACCGACATGTCAAAAACTCTAGCCCTTGAAGTCTCATTCACTGTTGGGGTAGATCCCATAATCCTCAATGCATTACTGACTGGGGCTGGTGTCTTGCAATCCCTGGCCATATGTCCTGGCTTCCCACATTTAAAGCATGTAAATCCAATGACTGGAACCTTCACTGCTGGATTCCGGATAGGCTGATCCTTATTTGCTGGCTGATTTCGGCACTCCCTTGAATAGTGCCCTTTCTGGTTGCATTTAAAACATACCACATTCAACTTTTTATAAACTCCTCCATGCTTCTTTCCACAAACTTGACAATCTGGAAAAGTTAATCTCAATTGATTCGGCTGATTCACATTAGCTGGATGATTGCCCTGGCCTCCGTCTCCTGCATTTTGTCTCCTGAAATTAAAATTTCTCCCTGGCTGAAACTTGCCCTTCTTAAAATTTGGAAACTTCCCTGTTTGTGACTGACCCTCACTTCCCTCAACTTTCCTTTTCTTGCTTTCCTTATCTTTCTGGAACATCTCACTCTCTGTCTCTGTGATCATAGCCTTCTGTACAACCCCGGCATAGGTATCCAATTCAAAAATAGCTACCTTCCCTCTGATCCATGGCTTCAAGCCTTGTTGGAATCTCTTAGCTTTCTTTCTATCAGTATCAACATACGACGGCACATACCTTGACAATTCCTCAAACTTCCCCTCATAATCTGTTTCCGACATATTCCCTTGCTTTAACTCTAAAAACTTCAGCTCCATTTGATCCTGAACAAACTGAGGGAAATACTTTTCTAGAAACAATTCCTTGAACCTTTCCCAAGTAATAACATCCGTACCTTCCAATGTCTTCACCATCTCCCACCAATAGGTGGCTTCATTCTTCAGATAGTAACTTGCAAACTCAACCTTCTGTTCTTCCTTTACTTTCACTAAGACAAATGCCTTCTCTATTTCCTTTAACCAAACATTTGCTTCAATTGGCTCTAAGGAACCTTTGAATTCTGGTGGGTTTATTGCCTGAAAAGTTTTGAAAGTTACCTGGGGATTGGTCTATCTTTGTTGTTGTTGTGCTAGGTGAACTGTTTGTTGGGCCAAGATTTGAAGAATCTGGGCTATTGCTGGGTCCATAGGTCATGGGTTCACATTCGGGTTTGTATCATCTTGATTGTTGTTGTTGTTGGTTTCTTCATTTCAGGTGTTGGTGCGGGTATTTCTTTTGGGAGGCATTTTCTGTAAAGAATCAATCAATTTATTTAGCTTTTGAATCAAATATTTGCATAAAAGAAAAGTTTTGTAAAACAGGAATATTTCTTTTTGAAAATAGTGGTAATTAAGTAAATTGCATGCTTCTTTACAGAATATAAACAGTTATGGAAAACAGGGTACATGGCATCACAGGGTATAACTGGTGCAATAAATAAGGTAAGGTAAAACAGGTGCAATAAAATAAATGACAGTGCTGGAAAGGAAAAAGGTACTGATATATATAGATCAAAAGTTTTAGGGTAGTACAAGCGTAAAGACGCTTCAAAAGTAAAAGCAAAAAGGGTACAACAACCTACTCACTAGTCAACATAGCTAGTCTATAAATACAACTCAAAAGTCTACTGATACACACTACACACTACTGTACATGCTATATAACCATACAACACTGCTCCACATCTCCATCTCTGAGTCTCTAACTCATGGCAAGTCTGGACCTCCAATCTCCTCAAGCTCCTCTAGAACTTACTTAGCCCATTCCACTAGGAAGTCAGGGGTGATGTCCTCATGTGTAGCCTCAGCAATCCTCACTGCAGCTGTCCTACGAAAGGCCTGTAGCCTCTCTCTGAGTCACCTCTCACCACTCCCAACCTCTCTGGTACGCATGATATGTAGTAACTCCTGAATCTGACCCTGAAGGAATCACTGCTCCATAAGGCAAGCCTCAAACTGATGATATGGGACAGGATAAGAAGAGAACTGAAAAGGTACTCCTGTAACTGAATGACTAGTAAAACCGGAATCAGCAGGTGGGGGTCCTCTAACAGGTGGCCTCATGCCTGGAGGTGGAATAGCCTGCAGTGGCACGGGCTGCAACACCGGTGGAGGTAGAATAGCCAATGCTGGTGGAACAACAGGATGTGGATGCGAAAACGGCACTCCAACTGAAGGCTCTGAGTGATCAGCTGATACGGGAATAAAAGAGTCGGCCATCTCTGCTATCTGAAATTATATCGCAATATAAGAATCTCGTTCCATAAGGCAAACTATACTAATACCTGATATACCGAAGCATTCAACCTCTCAATGTTCTCTCATCCTATGCCTTACTTCTAATCTTAACCCTCTACCCATTCCCGTTAACCTAGGCTTGTGTCAGTGACTTATAACCTGTAGCTCTGATACCAAACCTGTGGCGCCATCCAAACCCGGGTCAGAAGTTTGGGGTCCACACACACACCTTAATTATAACCTGCTTATAACAATAATAAAGATAATAATAATATATGCAGTGACCCTACTTATCAACCACCACGGACCGCAATAGGTTAAAGTATGCACACAAGCCAAACACACTAATATATTACAAACCGTTCAAATCCCAACTATTTCAAACTCACACTGCGTATCAAACATTATTACAAACTTTTACAAACTTAAATTATCCCAAAAGAAGCCTACTAGCTCAGCTTCCTCAACCTGAACCCCTAGCTCTCACGCTGGACTGGGGATCCTCGCTACCAACTGGTTCCTTTTTAACTGGAAAGAATATAAACAACATCGCACAAATGAGCTAACTAGCTCAGCAAGTCACAATGACAAAACTGAGAATAATGATCATCAGGTGACTATGATTATGATATCAAGTAAACATTGGATTATGATTTAGAATTGGATATTACACTTTTAATTTAAAAACCAAGGTTAGGCTGCTGATCAGTCACGCACTAACCCCGAGCAAGGCACACAGCATTGCTCTAACTACTGGATCCAAGGCACACATTGGCCTAACTTGACCATTATATGGTCTGACCACGAATCTGGTCCACAATTTTATAAAAACAATCCAATTCTAACATAATAACAGAATATGCAATAATAAACAATAACCAAAATCATGAACAACAATGAGTGTTTAACAATGAAAGGTTTTCAATCTTTGTAAGGATCAATAAAGTAGTTTAAAAGCTTGAACGCTGGGTAATGAAAGAATTGGATAACAAAAGAATCAATATTTCAGGGTTTCAAAGATTTGGGCTCTCAAAGCATAGGATACAATGGTTGAATGTACAAGTAATTCAGTTCAGTGTTTGGGATTTTGTTTGCATGTATTTATGGAATAGTGTCGTATACTTGAGGTTCGAGTTTGGGTTTACAATAATCAATGGCTTAGAAAGAATATGGTTCATAGCCCAAGAACAATAACTGAAATCAGGGTTTAGGTTTCCGTGCTTCAAAGCACTTGCAATGTCAACAAGACTATCAAGAATTACAATATCTCAAGAAAGTTCAGAACACTTACCTGGTATTAGCTTACTACTCTGCACTGACTTCCAATCACAACCGTCTTACTCTTCAACTATCTATTTTCCTTTCCTACTTCTTGCCTTTTCTGCTCACATATCATAAGCATCTATCAATCATCAACTCATAGAGTTCTATTCAACACACACTTCTATCTACCCTTCATTTTACCCAAATCCGATTAACGGATTGAAATCTATGCAATAACGAAGTAAACACCGAATATATAGACCGATAGTCAAACAACAGGTCACGTATAACACATAATACATCACGTAATCAATGACATATCATTTATAAAGAAGTCTCGGGTCATAACTGTGCTTTCGGGTATTTAAAATAATTTTTAAAAACATTTTTCGGAATTAAAACGGGTCGTTGGATCAATTTCGGGTTAATAAACAGGGTTTGGTTGGCCAATTCTGGCTCCGAAACAATTTTAGAATAATTATCGAGCCTTGAAAATAATTTAGAATAATATTTTAAAGCTCGAAACTATTTTTCAGAATTTTTAAATCATTTTTAATAATTAAATCTAATTAAATAATTAATTAAAAATCAATTAATAATTAATTAAATCAATTAATCAATTAATTTTCGAATTAATTGACTAATTAATCAATTAAAAATTAACTGAAATTAATTAACTAATTAATTCAGATTTATTTGTGAATTAAAAATAATTTTCGGAATTAAAATAATAATTTTTAGAATTTTCAGAAATTAAAAACGAATTTTTATAATAAAAATAAATGGGAAATATGATTTTTAAACATTTTTAAAACAGGAATCCTATTTTTGCAAAGTCTGGAAACTTCAGGGACCTAACTGCATCGTTTTTAAAACTACAGGGGCCTGTTTGCAATTTTACCAACCCCGCCGTCGACTTCGCCGGAGTGTGGCCGGAGAACACGATTCCGGCCACCTCAGGCCACCAAACTGTCCAGATCACTACACCTCACCAGGAACATATTCATGCAATCAAATCATTATAATCATTCATGTTTTGGCCAGAAATTGGCCAAGAACATCGCCGGTTTCCGGCGAACATCGAAAATATTCAAAACACAACTCCCTTCTCTACAGACCTCGTTGGTTCATGAAACTTATACGACTGGATTGCTAATTTCACAGAGAACACAACCCACTATAACACAACATCAATTTATCACAGAATAAGAAACCCCCAAATTTCAATTAAGAACATTCATACGGGTTATAAACCCTAATTTTAAAATTCGAAAATCAAACTCAAATTTGAACATGTTATTGAACTCCAAATCAGACGTATGACATATGAAAATCATCAGGAAAACAAGCTCTACAACATGCAATCATCAAATCATACCAACAATCATCCGAACAAAAATTTATATTTTTAATAAAATAAATTCGAAAATAAATAAATTTTTAGAAATTAAACCTTTGATTCTGTAGTGAAACAAAGCTCGGAATCTGATAGAACACCTCAAATCCTTCGTTTTGGTTACTCAAGCTTTGAAAACAGAGATCGGTAACGCCTTCGTTTTGCTGTTTGATTTTTAGAACAGTTTATGAATATAAGATTTTTCTCTGTAAAATTATATAATTATCTTTCTGCAAATGATTTTTATACGAAATAAAATACGGTAAAAGCCTATTTATAATTACGGAAAATTAGTATCCCGTTGGATCATTCCGGATATAAAATGGTACGTTTATTTATAAAAACAGATCCAAACGGTATCGGTTTTCGGGATAATTATCCAAATCAGTACAGCTTGTACTGCGGTCTTGGTCTCAGCACCCAGTTACACGTACTATAAAGTGATAATTGGGATAGTTTAATAAAAAGCTCCCGTTTATCGAAAATACGGGTTTTATTAATTTACCGAAATGAATATTGTATCGAAAATGTTGTGCCGGGACCCGCGCAGGACAAACCGTACGCCGGATCGAAAAAGTCGAAACATGGAAAATGCTCGGAATATTACAATTAGGTTAGGAAGGAGTTCTCGGAAGAGTTTCGGGTTCCAAAAATGTAACAACAGTTGACGTCGGTTGGTTCCCGTTTTTATAAAATAAATTTTAATTACCTGGAAAAAGATTTTAAAAATTTCATATGATTCTTATAAATCTATAAATCAACATAAAAATAATTAGGAAGATATGACAATTATCTATATTTTATTTTGGACATATAAAAATTAAAATACTCAATTAATATTATTTTTGAATATTCAAGTACATATATCACTTAACAATTAACTCACAGAATAGATACTAAACACACATATTAATTATTTAATAGTAAAAATAATTACACGTTATATCTGATCCAGTGATAGCTAACACATGGATCAAGGAGATGGAAAGGGCTTTTGAGTTGGTACAGTTAGGAGACGATCAGAAGACGGCGTATGCTACTTACTTCTTGAAGGGAGAAGTCATCTATTGGTGGGAATCAGTAAAGGCTATGGAAGTCACTCAGCAGGTTTCTTGGGAGAGATTTAAGAAGTTATTTCTGGACAAGTATTACCCTAAGTACATGCAGAATCAGATGGAGATAAAATTTCTTGAGTTGAAGCAAGGGAACATGACTGTATTGGAGTATGAGAAGAAGTTCACTGGTCAAGGTTTGTGACAAAGTATACCAGCACTGAGGAGGAAAAAGCAAAGAAATTTCAGCAAGGATTGGAGCCTTGGATCAGAGATAGGGTGGCTATGTTTGAGCTTGAAACTTATACGGGAGTAGTACAGAAAGCTGCTCTGATTGAGAATAATGGGATGCAGTCAAGGAAAGAGAGGGATAACAAGAAAAGGAAGGTTCTATTTTATGGAGAAAAGTCTGAAGCAGGAAGTTCACAAGATCGGAGTGTAAGGAGGATTGGTTTCCAGAAGGGCGGAAATTTTCAAAAGAAGGGAAATTTGGGCAAAAGGCAAGAATCGAAAGGGAACAACCAGGCAAGCCAAGGGCAAGTTGGAGAAAACAGGTTCCAGAGACCGGAATGCAAGCACTGTGGAAGAAAGCACCCCGGAGTATGCAATAAGCTGAGCTTGACCTGTTATAGGTGCAATCAGAAGGGACATTTGGAAAATGAGTGCAAGATGCCGAAGCCAGGAGTTACGTGCTACAAGTGTGGGAAGACTGGACACATAGCTAGGGAGTACAAGGCAACCGGACCAGTCAAAACTCTGATAAATGTGGCAAGTACCAGTGCAAGCGTGCCAACTGAGGTGATCTAAAGATGAAGGATGCTGTTCAGAATTCTGAAGTAATAGCAGGTACACTTTTACTCAATAATGTCAAAGCTAAAGTATTGATTGATTCGGGAGCAACAAGATCTTTCATATCAGAATCTTTTGTTGATAAGCTCCAATGTGATAAAATGGTTATGAGTGAGGTACTAAATGTGGTAATTGCAAACCAAGAGAAGATTCATGTGAATCAATTTTGTCCAAAGTGTGAGATTGATATTTCGGGGTATAAGTTCTCAGCCGACTTGATACTCTTCAAGTTGTGAGAGTTTGATATAATTTTAGGAATGGATTGGTTAGGAGAGAATAGCGCTCAGATAAATTGTAAGACCAAGAGAGTGTATTTAAAGACGAAGAGTGGAGAGAAGGTAGTATTTAAGGGGCAGAGGCAAGAGCAACTATTTCTTACAATTGTTCAGGCTTAGAAGTTACTTAGAAAAGGTTGTGAGTCGTTCCTGGCATATGTAGTGGATTCAGAGAGAGGCAGCCTCAGTATGGAAGATATTCCTGTAGTTAACGAGTTCCCCGATGTGTTTCCCGACGAACTACCAGGCTTACCACCAGATCGACAAATTGAGTTCGAAATCAACCTTGCTCCAGGCACGGAACCAGTTTTAAAGGCCCCATATAGGATGGCACCAGCAGAAATGAAAGAGTTGGCGAGCCAGCTACAAGAATTATTGGATAAGGGAGTGATACGGCCAAGTGCATCGCCATGGGGAGCACCTGTTCTGTTTGTAAAGAAGAAAGATGGGAGTATGCGACTATGCATAGATTATCGGGAGTTGAATAAGGTAACGATCAAGAACCGCTACCCGCTACCAAGGATAGATGACCTTTTTGATCAGTTGAAGGGAGCAAAATGCTTTTCGAAGATTGATTTGAGATCGGGATACCATCAATTAAAGACCAAAGAAGAAGATATTCCTAAGACCGCATTCAGGACCAGATATGGGCATTATGAATTCCTAGTAATGCCGTTTGGATTGACCAACGCTCTGGCCGCATTTATGGATCTGATGAATCGGGTATTTAAGAAGTATTTGGACAAATTTGTCGTGGTATTCATTGATGACATCCTTATTTATTCTAAGTCGGAAGAAGACATAAGCAGCACCTTTGGATAGCATTAGAGATACTCCGACAAGAGAAGTTGTATGCCAAGTTTACCAAATGTGAGTTTTGGTTAAAGGAAGTTCAATTTTTGGGGCATGTCATTGGAAATGAGGGAGTTAAAGTGGATCCGACAAAGATTGAGGCAGTTATGAGTTGGGAGAGGCCAAAGACTCCTACGGAAGTACGAAGTTTTCTAGGATTGGCCGGATACTATAGAAGATTCGTCAAGGATTTCTCAAAGATCGCCACGCCATTGACCAAGTTAACCAGAAAGAATCAAGAGTTTGAATGGAGTGTAGAATGTGAAGATAGCTTTCAAGAGTTACAGCAGAAGTTGGTAACAGCTCCGGTGTTGGTACTTCCAGATGATCAAGGGAATTTTGTAATATTAAGGGTTTGGGTTGTGTATTGATGCAACACAGTAAAGTGATCGCATATGCGTCAAGACAGTTTAAGCCGCATGAGTTAAAGTACCCGACACATGACTTGGAACTAGCCGCCATAATGTTCGCACTTAAGATTTGGAGACATTACCTCTACGGAGAGAAGTGTGAAATCTACACGGATCACAAGAGTTTAAAGTACATTTTTACTCAGAAAGAGCTCAATATGAGGCAGAGGAGATGGCTGGAATTGATCAAGGACTATGACTGCTCGATAAATTACCATCCTGGAAAGGCGAACGTAGTGGCCGATGCTCTGAGTAGGAAGGAGAGATTGAATATGATGATAACATCAAAAGAGTTATCTGAAGAAATCGAAAAAAATTGGAATTGGAACTTTTTGCTTATGGAAAAGTCGAGGAAGTTTGTCGTGCAATGACCTTTCAGCCAACACTAGGGGAAAAGATAAAGAAGTGTCAAGAGGAAGTAATGGAAAAAGAGAAGAATCAATTATTTGGAGAGGAGATTAATACTCAAAGGGATGAGCAAGGGATACTAAGGTTTTCATCCAGAATATGGATTCCCCATGTACCTGAATTAAAGAATGAGATCCTCCATGAAGCCCACAATTCGAAATTTTCAATCCACCCGGGAAGCATCAAGATGTATCGAGACTTAAAGAAGAACTTTTGGTGGTCAAATATGAAGTGAGACGTGGCAGAATGGGTTGCGAAGTGCTATACTTGTCAGAAAGTAAAGGCAGAACATCAACGACCAAGCGGATTAATTCAGCCCCTGAAGATTCCAGAATGGAAATGGGAAAATATCGCTATGGACTTTATAGTAGGACTACCACGAACGAAATCCGGACATGACGCAATATGGGTTATAATTGATCATCTTACGAGGTCGGCGCATTTCCTTCCAATAAACGAGAAGTCGTCATTGGACAAGTTGGTTCATCTGTATGTGCGCGAAATCGTACTAAGGCATGGAGTACCCGTATCAATAGTTTCAGACAGAGATCCCCGATTTAACTCGAGATTCTGGAAGCAATTTCAGGAATGTCTTGGCACAAAGTTGAATATGAGCACGGCGTACCACCCGCAGACTGATGGCTAGAGTGAAAGGATGATTCAAACAATTGAAGACATGTTGCGCAGTTGTGCAATCGATTTTGCAGGAAGTTGGGATGACCATTTGCCGTTGATTGAATTCTCTTACAACAACAGCTATCATTCCAGTATCGGCATGCCACCATACGAAGCTTTATACGGGCGAAAATGCAGATCACCAACAAGTTGGGATGAAGTAGGAGAAGGAAGAATTCTCGGCTCGGATTTGGTACAACAGTTGCATGACTCGGTCAAGTTAATTCAGAAAAGGTTGCTTGCTGCTCAAGATAGACAGAGGAAGTATGCGGATCCAGCGCGTAAGGACGTTCAATTCCAAATTGGCGAAGCCGTGTTGCTGAAGGTGTCACCTAGAAAAGGGTTGATGAGATTTGGCAAGAAAGGGAAGTTAGCACCTAGATACATAGGTCCTTTTGAGATTTTGAGTCAAGTGGGAAAGGTGGCCTATGAGTTGGCCTTACCACCTCAGTATCAGCATGTGCATAATGTGTTCCATGTGTCATTGCTTAAGAAGTACAATCCTGACGCTAGCCATGTGATAGAGTATGAACCTGTAGAAATTCAGGAAGAATTGTCATTTGTGGAGCAACCGGTTAAAATACTCGACTGGCAAGTAAACAGTCTTAGAAATAAGTCAGTAAAGTTAGTAAAAGTACTTTGGAGGAACCCTAAGGTCGAAGAATCGACTTGGGAGTTAGAGTCTGATATGCGTTCCCGGCATCCTCATCTTTTCTCTTATATTCTGGGGACAGAATCCCTTAAGGGGGAGAGGATGTTATGACCGGCATTTTCGTGTAATATTATTTGTGGATTTGGTATAATATTAAAGTCAAATGAAAATATATTCAATGATTGTACGCTAGTATGAGTGAAAATTTCTGCATTATAAATTTGTTTTGTGTAGTATATGATTTTTCAAAGCAAGAGTTTATTTAATTTTTTTATTTTTGATTTATAAGGAATATTCTAAGATTTGGAAAAATTTTCTTTTAAAAGGTATTTTGTTCACAAATTTTGAAAAATGATTTTATAAAGTCTCTAAAAATCCAACTTATTTTATGGTATAAATTTTATAATTTTTGAACTTGTATTTTATTTTATAAAAATAAATTATTATAAATTCTAGTTGTCATATTTAGCAAATTACAAGAAAGCCCTTGCATGCAAACCACCCTCTCATTCTTTTCAAGGACAAAGAGGACAATTCCAACCCCACTAACTCTTATTTCTCTAGCCAATTTCCTTCTTTACTCTTGCATGCAAAATGCACCAAGTATAAGTGGAGGGATAGACTTGTCAATTCTCCTTTCCACTCACATTTTGTCAAATCAAATACCATAAAAACAAGCAAAGACATGATCATTTTCACTCATCACCCACACCACACTCATTCTTCTCTCTCCTCCCTCTCCTCCTCCCTCACTCTCGGCCCTCCCTCTCTCACTCTCGGGTTTAGCCGAGAACCAACCCCCCTCCCTATTTTTCTTCATTTCTCCACCAAGACTCTACTCTTTATACAAGTAAATGTTATCTCCCATACCATGATCATTCATATTTCAAAGAGTTTTGAGTAGAAAGTTTAAGTTTAAGGGTTGCATGTAAAGGTTTTAGTGAAACTCAAAATACAATCTTGATTCTTATGGATTTAAGGTTGTTTTTTAGAGGACTACAATGAATGGATAAGTGCCAAGTCATGAGAAGGAAACTCTTGATGATTTAATGGCCATTTCCATCCATTTCATTCGTCCATGACCATATGGGAGCCGAATGAATGGTCCTTGAAATCATTCTTGTTGTTTTGATCAATTTTTGCATGTTTATGTGATAATGACTTGAATTTTGTGGTAAAAATTTGATAAAACTCCTTGCATTCTAAGTGATCATCTAGGTATACCTTATGCTAGGCTTGCATGTCAATTTTAAGATGGAATATATGTAGAAAATGTGTTGTTTTGGTTTGAAAAACCCGAAGGCATGCATGCATGAGGATTTCTCTTAGAATGTTGTAAGATTTTGATCATTTGGAAAGATTTTGTTAGTGAGCCTTAATTTCAGTAGGTATAATGTGTTAATATTGATTTATGCTTCTTGTTGCATGGTAATAATCCATGATTATCTTTTATAAAAATGCATACCTTGTTGTTTCAAAAGCATGAAGATTTGTGATTTGTGAAGTGTAGATTCTTTTATTTTGCCATAATTGTACCTTAGGTAAGGATGATATCACCCAAGGTTATTTTGAGAATAAGGGAGTTAGTTCAGTAGATTACCATGTTTAAGTCTTGGTTTGAGTATTGGGTTGTTGGTAGTTGAGTTTGTCAAGTCAAAACCTTGGAGAATGAGAGTTATAGTTTCTACAGAAAACCAGTTTAGTACCCTGAGGTTTAGAGTGAGTTTTGACCATGTCATTGGTGTGCACTTTGAGGCCCAAGACACCAGAAGTTAGTATTGGGAGTATATAAAAGGTTTTAGGAGTTGGTTGGAGGTTTGCATGTCTTTTGGTTAGGTGCACAAGTAGAATAACAAAATCTGTCCAGCAGGGGACAGTTTTGTTGCAACTTAGAAATAGGAAGATTTGACCATGTCATGGGTAGGCCCTCATTAGGCCCAATTGGGCCTTAGTTAGAGGGAGTGTCAGAGAAGTTTTTCCAACCATATTTCATAGGATATGAGTTAGAACCATGTGTCACAAGTTAATTCAAGTCAGGGCATTTTCTGCCCAGAAAAACAGGGGAACCTTGGACTTTTAGCTTAGGCCCAAGAAGGCCCAATCCAGGCCCTTGAGCCACATCAAGCTTGTGAGATGCCCTTAGGTCAGGAGAGTCTTTTGTAAAAATTTTGAAGGAAAACTCGTAGTTTAAGAGTGCCTAATGCACTCAAGAAACTATAGTTGTCATTCTGAAATTTGCACCAGTGAGCACTTTCACTTATCACCTAGTTTTAGAACACTTAGGAGTAAGTATTAGGTCGACCACCATAGTTGCAAGATGGTATAAGGTCAGTAGAGCAAAAGGCACAAGTGAGGGTCAATAGGTTTTGGATAATTTAGGAAAGGCACATCCAGTTAGGGAGCTAAAATTTGAAGACTTTGTCTAGTTTAGCGACCAAGTGACTTAAGTGGTGAGTCGAGATCATCCAAGCCTAGTGTTGCATTATGGTATATATGGTGTTATTTGGTGTTAATATATGATATGTGAATATGTGGCTATGTGTGTGCAATTGTAATTTAAAAGTGAATATAAATTAAGTGTGTATAGGCCTAAGTGCCATCCGTGTTTAATTTCAAGTTATAAATAGGTTAAGTTAGTGAGAATATATTATAATGAGGATTATTATTTATGTAGGATCTCGAGACGAGGGAAAACTTGCCATAAAAGTCGAGTGAAGCTCCAGTTGTTGCTTCTACCAGTCAGACCAGACCAGCCTTTCTCAAGGCAAGTGATTCAACTTGACCTTCGTATTTACTATAAATAGTTCATATATATCGATGCAATTATCCTGAGTCAATTTGATATATTTAAATCAAGCGTATCTCTCGCTTATCTTTGAATTATATAGAAATGCCATGAACCCTCGAGTATGTATTGCAAGTAGTTCAAAAGTCTTTTCATGATAGTTAAATGCCATGATAAAATTAAGAGTTGTTATATTACTTGATTGATCCTCTTGATTAACATGTTGATGATTCCTGAGTATTGATATCTCATCCTGATACTTGAATCCTTATAGAACCTTACCTTGATACCTGAAAGCCAGATATTTTTCAAAGTTGTCCCTAATTGATTGATACCCCTCTTTCTTATCCTAAAGCTTGTCAATTCTGATATATCCTGAGCTAAAAATCATTTCTTCATACCTTAACACCCTTAGTATTCATGAAGCTTACATTCTTGATGATCCAACACTTGAACCTTGATGAGAAACCATTGCTTTAAGCCCAATTTGGCACTTCCTTTCATGATATCCAATAGCCTCACTAAATTCCCTTGTCCAAACTTTGATACATGAAAACCATTCAGTTACCCTAATAGAGTTTAGTTTTGTGAATCATGGCCCTGAGATTTAGTACCTTATTTTCCCATGTTTCGAGTTGATCTATAATCCCTTAATAAAAATAATTTCTGTTAAAAGAGATTTTGTTACAATTCGGCATCAGCTTTTGAAATAAATAAAATGTGGGTTTTCAGTCCCAAAGGGGGATAAATGTTTTCTTGAATAGTGGATCTGGACTGAGACGCGAGTCCTTTCCACACTTATATTAGGCTTAAAAGTTGCCTAGGGATTCCCGTTAATGTTTTAGAACCCAGCGAGGTTCGGGATTACTTCGCGGCTGATCACCGGCTATAATCCGTAGCGTCATAAAATGATTTTGATTAAGACATGATTTTAAAATTGTTTTCATGCAAGCAAAATGATGCCATCTCACATAGTTTTATCTCTCGTTATCATTAGTTATGTCTTTCCATTCTCATTCTTAAAAGTATATCTCAATTTATGTTTTGTGTCATACTGTTAGCACTTGTTGAGCATTCAGCTCACTCCTTGCTTTACCCTGATATTACAGCTAGTAGCTATGGTTAGATTCAAGCAGACTGCCCGTAAGACCTGTGATGCTGATGCTTATGTTCGAGCTCAGGTAGAATAAGTAATAATAGTTGTGTGAGGACTCGGTATTTGTAATCAGATGTAATAGTTGGTAGTGATGGGCTGTTCCAAATCCTAAACTGTAAGATCTTGGATTTGGTTGTGTATTCTTCATTAAAATGATGTAATAACTATATTTATTTTGCTGTTTAAGTTGGGGGTGTGACAGAGGTTTTGGATCTGAGAGTCACAGGCTTGATCTTCTTGGTTGCTCTTATCTTTGTCTTCTTTGCTTTGTTGAAGATTGGTAGGTTAAGTTTAGGAACAGGAAGACTTTCTCAGTCTATTGCTCATCCTTGGGAACTATAGGCTCACCATGAAATTTTTTTGTTGGATCCACCTTAAATTCCTCATGTATAACTGAGGGCTTGGATGCTTGAGTTGAAGTTGTAGACTGTTTGGGAATTTAGTCTTCCATTTCCTCATCACTGAAGTTCAGTTTTCTTTTGGAATGGAGCTTATATCTGAACTTTCTTTTCTGTTGAGGTTCATTGAGCATTTTCTGATCTTGAGCTTCAGTTATCACAGGTGGTTTCTCAGAGATCTCAGTTGCAGTTTTCACAGCTTGAAGTTTGGCCAAGATAGCAGCTTGGTTCTTCTTTTGTTTGAGCTTTTTAGCATCTAGAGCAGCCTGCTTCTTTTCTTTCTTAATTCTTTCTTTTTCTTCCTTCTTGGCTTCTGAAACTGAGGGTGTCCAACAACCACACAGATTTCTTTACCATTTATGTAGATCTTGGAAATTCTTCTTTTCAACACTGAATCAGTATGATCTTTGAAGAATGCAATGGACCTTGCCAACAACTTCTTTTCATCTTGCCTTGGAGTCTCAAAGATAAGGTCCAATAGATTTTTGTCAGATGACTTTGGATAATTCCTTTTGGGTTTAAAAACCAAGTTGGCCTTTGGAGACTTTATGCAAGAAGGTTGGCCCTTTTTCCATATGGCCCAGAATTATTTCCTTCACTGAGATTTGCTTGACTTGAGATGAGTGATGAAAGGGCTTGTCTAGTTTCTCTATATGTCCAAATCTTTCTTTGATGCTTTCACCAAGCTTCTGCCACTGTGCATCTATTGCTTGCTCAACAGCCATTACATCAATTTGATTAAGGTGAAGGTGTTCACTTGACTTCAACTTAGCAGATGCTAATTAGATTAGATCAATGTTATCCAAGACTGGTGGCTTTGTGTGGGTAATTGCTGGAACAATTACTTTGATGACTTGAATGTTTAACACTTGCTCCCCCTCACTTGTTGACCCTTCTTGACTAACTGGGACAATTGAATCTTCTTTCTCCCCCATTTTGTTAGCATCAAGTTGAGTAAAGGTAGGGAGTTATGCAACAACCAGTTTCTGCAAGAGTTGAGTCTGTTGAGCTTGATGAAGATGAATGGCAGTGAGAGATCCTTCCAGTGATTTGAGCCTGGTGTTCAGAGAGTCTACCTTCATTGTCAAATCAGTGTTTTTCCTGAGTTATCTTTGAATGTTAAGCATTGTGGTGTTTGGAAACTTGGCATCCAATCTCTCAGACACATCCTGCTTGACTTGAGAGATTTCTGTTTTGAGTACAAACATTTCTAGATCATATTAAAGGGACTGGATTTTATGCAGTTGGAGAGAGTTGAGATGAGCTTGGAGAAGCTTCTTGGTGTTGGCATGGGTGGAGGCATTGAGAGCTGTCTGGGTTTGTTGAATGATGTGAAAGAGGGTAGACTTGAAGTGCTGCTCATCACATTCCTTAGAAAATACCCAAGATGGGATGTTGGAATTTGAGATAGGGTATGCTTCTCCCCCTATATCCATGAACCCTTCTTCATCATCATTTTCATCTCCAAAGAAGCCTTCAGAGCCATCAGAAGGATAATCAACATCATCATCAGCCTTGGTTGGCATGGTTGTGATGGCATCCTTGGCCCTTTATATTGAAGCTGTAGTGTGCACCAAGTTGAGCATTTTCTTAGTAGCCTCATTGTCCTATTCAGCTAGAACTTGATATGTTAAAACATGGTGAGTAAATCTCTCAGCTTCATAAGAAATAGAGTCTAAAATAGATTGATATTCTTGCTAAATTTGCTGCTTCTTTTCAGCCTCACTAACATCCCTTAACTCACTAACAATGGGCTCTTCCCATTCTTTATCTGTACCTGCATTTATCTCGTTTTCTCTCTTTTCTTGCATCAAGGGCTCCCCTCGGCTCACCACCCTCACACCTTCACCTACTAAGGTGGAACTCCTCTCACTCTCTTTTGCCAGGGTGGAAGAAATAGCCTGCATGATTTCTCTCTTTTCCTCTCCTTTTTCCTGAGAGCAACTCAGCCTCTCACTCAATACACTCCCTTCCCTCAGTTCTAAGAGTTATTGTACAACTACTAACTCATCCATACTTGTAATAATTATTAATATTTCAATGTGTGTAGTGAGTACCGAAGGATGAGGAACATCCATCGGGGTAGTAGTTAGAATAGCCGAAGGATCACTGCTGTTAGGCACATTCATCGGGATACAATCACTAACTGACGGATGAATAATATCCACCGGAATTAGAGAAATGATAGAGTTTAGAGTGGAAACTATTGTAGACTCTCTGCAGATTGATGATAATTTGGGCACATATGTTACGCCCTCCAAACCCGGTTTAGAAGTTTGGGGTCCATAACACACACACACACATACCATATTTAAACCTATTTATGAATATAATAATATATATGTACTGATCCTACTTACCATATTCCACGGATCGACACAGTTTAAAGTATGTCCACAAGCCACAACCTTATTTATATTATAAACTTACCAAATCCCAGCTTATTTATCTTACAACTGAAGTTTATACTTTATTACAAACTATTAACACAACCAAGCCAAACATCATCTGCTAGTCTATTCCATTCAACCCGGATACCTAGCTCGCACACTTTTTTGGGGATCCTCGCTACCACCAGTTTCCTTTTTCACTGGAAAAGAATATAAACATATTTGCAAGAGTGAGCTAACTAGCTCAGGAAATCACAATAACGGTAACTGAGATTAACAATGATCAATTGAAATGATATAAGGAATCAAGTTTATTGATAAGCAATGATTAGAATTGGATATTCATTTTATTTTAAAAACCAAGGTTAGGCTGCTGATCAGTCATAAACTAACCCCGAGCAAGGCTCTCAGCTTTGCTCTATATACTGAATCCAAGGCACATGTTGGCCTATTATGATCACGAATCTGGTCCGACCATGAATCTGGTCCATATTTGATATAATAAACAATGTAAATCAATAACTGAATCATAAACAATATTTATCTCGAAGCATAGGGTGATTTATAATTCCAAGAAGGTATAACAATGGAATCATAAGAATTAGCTTTCAATCAAAGAAAGAATCAGAAAGTAGAAGACCTAGGGTTCAAGGGTTACAAGGATTGGTCTTCTGTTAAACAAAGCAAAAGGGTTGGTATATCAAGAAATTCAGTATCAAGAATCAGTATATGGTATATATGTATTTGTGGAGTAGTATCGTATATGTATGGTTCGTATCTGAGAATTCAACAATTAATGGTTTACAAAGAATAAGGCTTATGGCTCAAGATCAATAAGAATCAGGGTTTGGGGTTAAGTACTTCAAAGTAATTGCAATATAGAATAAGAACTGTTTGGAATAATTGCAACATAAAGAAGAGAGTTCAAGAATACTTACAATTATAATACAAGAAAGTTCAAGGATACTTGCCTTATCAATTCGCTTTCACTTTACTAACACTTGCAATTGGTTTTCACTCGTCAACCACTTGCTTTCCCTTTCTACGTCTCACTTCCTCTGTTAAACATCACATGTACTTATCAATACTCATTCTCATTTCGTTGTTACAAGCTTCTAACTACCCTTCGTTTCACCCAAATCCGACGTACGGATTGAATGTTATGAATAAAATAGTCAAACAATGCACGTACAATCATATTATACAGTAATCGGGTCACATATAATATGTAGCACGTAATATATTCAATTAAAATAATTATTCAAAGAAGATTCGGGGTTAAAATAAATTTCCAGGTATTTAATACGAATTTTTGAACATTTTTCAGAGTTAAAATGGGTCTCCGAATTATTTTATAATTAAATAACAGGGTTTGAATACCCGAATCTGATTTTAAAATAATTTTATAATAATTATCGAGCCTTGAAAATAATATTAAATAATATTTTAAAGCTCGAAATTATTTTTTTAGAATTTTTTAATAAAAATAAATTATTAAATCTAATTATTAAATCAATTAAAATTAATTAATAAATAATTAAATTAATTAATCAATTAATATTAAATTAATTAATTAAAATAATTAAAAACTAATTAAAATAAATCAGATTTATTTTTAATAATTAAAAAGAATTTTCTGAATTTTAAAAATAATTTTCCAGAATTAATTAAGGATTTTTGTAAATAAAAATAGAATTTTAAAATGATTTTTAATTAAAATAAATCAGAAACAGAAGTTGGATATGGAATTAGGAACAAACAGGAAGAAAAGCGGGTCAAGATGGGTCGATCAAACGGGTCGTGAAGAACTGTTCGACCCGCCGCCCGTATCTCCAAAATCCGGCCGCCAGGGTTTTTCCGGCGAGTTTCAATCCTCAACCCAGACAACATTATCATGTTCGTGGTTGACTGGGCTTCGTTTAACAACTCAACAACAATCCAATTATGGCAAAAACAGAAGTAAATCACGCCTGAAACCGAGATGCTGGGGAAATTGCTATTAACGCCGGCGAAGACCCAAGTGCATTGCTGGTATTAAGTAATATGCATTAGAAAAGCAAATAAATTTTCTTGGTGACTTTTCACATTCTCTGATTACTGGAGAAATACTATGACAACAGCATAAATTCTGATAAGGAGTCGTGACTCACTTACACTGAGAAGCCACCGTAAAAAGGAATTTCAAAAGATGCATAAAATCAGCACAAACAGTTGAGGTGGACTCTTGCATAAATTTGTTCTATAGTACACTTCATGATTGATGACAGATTTTAAGCACTTTTCTGAGTTATGCCTTATTTCTAAAATGTACTGAAGTTTATCAGACTTTAATCTTTATCTGATATTTTGCTAAATGCACACACTTTCACTCCATATGAATGATGAAACTCTGTGGTGATTAAGTTGTTTTTGACAAACAGCTAAGTGTCATTTGCATAAATTATGAGGACAAATTCTGATGGAAGTTCTGATGATTAAACTCTGAAGAAAACAAGTCAGTATTTGTATGCAGAATCACAGAAAAAGATATTCACTTTTTGAGTACAGAAGCCATATTATGATGACTGGTAAAATCTGATATAAGTTAAGTTCTGATATTAAATCCTGATGGAATCCTTGATGCTTACGTGGCATTTTTCTTTACTTGACTTATTTGTGGTAAAATCTAAAACAGTCATATTTAAATCAGAATATATTTGGTAAGATAAAAACAGTCATAATCATTATGGGTTAGTGATAAATGTGTTGGTCCTGAAAAATTGCATGTGCACGGTAATTATTGCTTATTTTACGTGCCCGTTAACTCATGCTTTAACTGTTTACTAACTGTTCACACGTTGCCAGGTGTAAAGTGTATCCCATGCTTCAAAAATATAAATGTTGAGTGGAGAGAGTATATATGGGAGTTAAAATATTTTCTAATCTTTTACTTACTTTTCTATCCTTAATCTCCTTTATTCTCTCTCTCTCTCTCATATTCTCCGAAGCGTTTTTCTTTCAGGACTTTTATCAAACACCTTGCAAACAATATCTTTCTCATTTAATTTCTTCAGAGATGGAACCAAAAGACTTGATCTTCAATGGAGCTAAGTTTGTTCCTAATAACTATTCGTCTATTCTTAGCAAGGCTGAAGCTCCATCGGAACTTCACTTTATTCAGGACTTCCTTGCTAATTCTGATATTGGGTATGCTTTAACCCAACCTGAAGTAATCTCTGGAACCCAAGTGCTGGAGTTTTGGAGAAGTGGAGTATATGATGATGGTGGTGCTCAAGGGTCCCCAAGTATTATCTTTTCAACAGGGGAGGATGAGCATGTCGTGACATTGGCCACGATTCGACAAGCACTGCAGCTGCCTGAGAACTACGTTTATTCAACTGTTGAGGAGCCAGTTCTTCAAAATATGATGGCCAGTCTGGGGTATGAAAAGATATTGGCCAAGCTGGATCAATTGAAGAGATCAAACATAAGAAGGGAATGGAGTTTCTTCTTTGACTGCATTACAAAGACCTTCACCAACAAATATTCTAATTTCGATGCAAACCCCATACTCAGTCAACAAATCGGGTATGCTTACATTAATCAAACTGATTTTGATTATACAAGTGCTGTTTTAGGCTTTATTGGGGACATGATGACAGAAGATAGGAATACTGTATATTTTGCTAGATTCTATCAGCTTATCTATAGTACTTGTTATTCTGATAAGCCCCAATTAGCTAGTGAATCACTTTCACCATTTAGACTAGCTAAAAGAGCTTTTGTAACACCCCCAGATCCGGGGTCGGGGATCCGGGTTGTCACGAGTTCCATTTCCCTTATTAACACCCAATCTTAATAATTTCTCAACTACTCTGTACTGTGACCCCACAATAAACACACACACCACACGTTATAGTCTCAGAGATGAACATCCAAAAATAATCACAAGTCGTTTTATTCCACAATTATATGTCAATACACCTTAAAAAGGGTCTGAATAAATTTACATTTCATTGCCATTATTACAATTCATAAATATACATAAATCTTGTACATCAAAAGTTGAAGCCTAGTCTATTGGTAGTTCCCTACCTCAGCTACAGTGACTTCAATGCCTATAGGAAGCTGCGAAACGCTTCCTATCCGATCGCGAATTGGGAGTTTGGTCCTGTTCATCTTATCTATCTGATGTTGTGTGATGAAAGAAGAAAGCAAGGGTGAGCAGCAAGCCCACCAAAATAATATGTATAATGATTAATAGTATATGAGTCTACTCATAATACTCATGAAAATCTTGGTCAAAAGAAATGAACCAAGTTTGATATCTTAATGCGATGAAGTCGCAAAATATTCAGTATATATACATATATACTTTTCAAAGTAATGGAAGTCCTCTTCCATGCATAATATACACAAAGTCCCATTGTATAACTGTATAAAAATATCGTTGCAAGGTGATCTCATATATCTAACCTTGTCTCAACGTTTTTCTGAAAATCTTTGTCATTCATAAGACAATTATTAATTAGATATAAGTTTAAAAGATGAAGTTACCAAATACTTCACTACACTTATATCATTCCCAAATACTACTTGAACTACCACCGTTCAAGTTATAATCAATTTCAAAAGTTCATCCCACTGATGAGACCACAAGATAAGACTTGAATAGATTCAATCTTTGAAATATTATTGAATGAAAAAGTTATGAGATACTTTATTTAGCCCCGATATATATATATCCACATATATATATATCCCTTTAAACATTTCCTGGAACCTCTGTTATGCAAAGTATGAACAGAGTTTGAAACATCCAATGAATTTTGGAAAGGAAAAGAATTTTGGCATAAACCCGATATCTCGCTGATCAGGAAAAGATACCAATAAGTAACCTTTTCTACTGTAGATGGATGAATTCCTCACCGGTCATCACCCTGGCCGCATTAGGACCTCGCGCTAGACCGTACCCCGGCCCCTCACGCGTTGATGGACTGCCACCCAGCCACTTACACAATAATAGACCGTACCCCGGCCTGTCGCTTATGCCGACTCAATCAAATGGACTTACTTCCCGAACATTGGGCAAGTAATCAAATTGTTTTCTCAAAACAGCAACCTCGTTGCGAATATAAAATACACCACAGAGCCGGATTCCCCAGGTTTTGAGCGAGTATTTAAATCCCCTTAAAAAGGAAGATCTTAAATATAAAAATGAGTTTTGGGATCTGCTCTGACTTTAAAAATCATTTTGAAGACTCGAAAACACTTTAAAGAGTGTTTGGAGTAAAGCTGATTTAATGAAGTAAATCAGTCCCCAGAATATTAGAAAATATCTGAATATTATTAATTAAATAATATTCCCATAAAGAATAATCTTTATAAAAATAATTGAAGTAGAAGTATTAAAATTTATACTTGAAACGAGTATTAAATAACCAAAGATATACTTATATGAAAGTATTATCTTTATTTGAATAATCGAAAATAAGTTTGATTATTTACACCTTATTCTTTAATAAAATAAAGAATATATCTCAGCAAATAATCGGAGTCATAGATCCTCAAATGAATATTCAAATAATATTCAATAAATAAAATAAGCTGAGTCATAATACCTCGAATGAATATTATAAATAATATTCATTAAATAAAATAAAGGAGTCATACATCCTCAAATGAATATTCAAATAATATTCAATAAATAATATAAAAGAGTCATAAGCCCTCGAATGAATATTCAATAATATTCAATAAATAATATAAAAGGAGTCATAAGTCCTCGAATGAATATTCAAATAATATTCAATAAATAATATAAAAGGAGTCATAAGTCCTCGAATAATATTCGAAATAATATTCAATAATAAAATAAAGTTTAAAGTTATCGAATAAACCTTATTCGATTAATAGTTTGGAAAACTATAACCATATATATATATATAAATATATATATATATATATATATCCATATCCATATATACAAGATTACTCGGGATCCTCGACTCCCGGTTTTAGAAAATATTTTCACCTTTTGGGTCCCTATACTAAGGGTATATGCAAGTTACCGCTATCCTCTAGCATAGGTATTATCAACTGAACCAACAGATATATATTTCAAGAATATGAAACAGGCATGCATATATACCATATCACATGCTACAATATATCGCAAGAATTTGCTAAATAACCAACATGCATCTATCGCAAAATAATGCATATACAAGTGTATTCATCACAACAACAGTATAACGGATAGAATACTTGCCTGAGCGACTGGGGGTTACGAATGGCTCGGGACGAGTCTGGTAACCTATAAGCAACAAGTAAGTTGGAATTAAACCAAAGTCACTTGTAAATCTATACTTTAACTAACTTAGACTCTAACGCTTGTTTTGCGCTCACTGATTCGCTTAAGTCACTCGGGTACCCTCGGCTCCACCATTTTTAATAATTTAACCTTTACGAGTTTTAAAGCGATTCCTTCGCGAGTGACTTATCAACTGCCTAAAACACTTACCATAAATGTTTCATGCATTAATTAACCCTTTTTGGTCTTTAACCTACATTTCAAAGTAAGGCGAGGGGAAAAAGTTTCGTTCGCGAAACGCCGTTACTTGAAATGGTCGTTTCTCCTAAACCGTAAATCGGAATCGAACGAAATACATATCAAAACGAAGCTCGTAACATGAACTATCTAAACATGACAATGGTCAAAACCTAGCAGTGAGTTCAAGGGTTCTGATGTTAAGAACAAAAACAGTCTACGGTAAATCGGACATTACGACGGCTATGTTTACGCGATTTCCCAAATTTAAACCAACTCAAAACAACCACAATCCAACCCCAATTCATAACCCAATCCAAACTCCATCCAAAATACATTACAACAGCCCCAAACCAACTCATTATAATCCATTTACTTACTCCTAAAACTTGAATTTAAACTATACTACATTCTTTAACCAAATCTTAAGATTTCAACAAATCAATCACCACCATTCCAACCCAAACTCTTAAACAAACAAGTTTCATGCTTCACATATACTATACTACTCATAACCATTCCTAAATACTCAAAACTAAAGCTAGGGTTTGAAGTTTTATACCTTCTTGAAGAGTGGAGAATCAAGAGAATGGCTTGGAATCACCCTTAAAGTCCTTATCCAAGCTTAATCTAAACAAAACTTCAAGAACACAAATTTTAGTTCTTGAAAACACTATTCACCCTAAACTTTTAGGAATTGATTAACTAGGTAAACCTTGGATTCTTGGATCCAAACTTATAGCATAACTAAGTTATGAATTATGGAAGCTAAAGAAACAAACCTTATAATTTTTGAAGGTGTGTAGCTTGAGTTTTTTAAAAACTCCTCCTTATTTTTCTTGAAAAGGCCGAGAGCAAGATGAAGAAGAAAGAGAGATTTTTGTGGTTTTGCTTTGATTTGATTTTTGGTTGGTTGTTTTTGTTTTGTTTTAGGTCAATTACCCATTTACCCTTGATTTTGTGTGGCTAATATTCCACCACATTTCCTTCCCTCTTATGTCATGCTTGCATCACTTTGTGATGCCATCACCCCTCCTTTGTCCTCTTTCTATTGGTTGGATGACATCATCCCCCACTAATCCCTTTGATTAGCTTCTAATTGTTTGCCTAATGACCGCTGATCTGTTATACGGTTCGCTTAACTTTCGTTCTCGTTTCTCGTTTGAAGGATCATACCCGGGATCTTATTACTTAGGTTCCCTTAACCTTCCTCAATACATTATATTCCTTTTTATGATCCTCTATTATAATCCTTTAATTTAAATCCTTTTTATCCTGTTACCTTATACTCAAATCTCTCCGTATCTTGTGGATTTCCGGGAAAAACTAAAGTGTTCGGATTTGGATTCTGACGATCTTTACATACACTTATATCCCATATAAAGTACTAATAAAATCTCAGAATATCCATATCAGAACCCCTACATAGTGTGGCATGAAAAGTTTTCTCATTCAGCAAAAACACTATTCATAAGGGTTTCAAAAATTTCTCAAAAATTGGGGTTATTATAGTCTCCCCTCCTTAAAAGGATTCCGTCCCGGAATCAGATAGAAAACAAATGGGGATACTTTCTTAGCATTACATTTTCTAACTCTCAAGTAAATTTTCCCACATTGTGGTTCTTCCATCAAACTCTGAATAGTTTGATAACCCTTCTCCAAAGCACTTGTTCCCTTTTCACTCTATAACCCTTCCTGGTTGCTCCATATAGGTTACGTCGGGTTACATATCTATGCGCTCATATGCCTCTATTTATCTGGCATCTGAATTTCACTTCCTTAACATTGATACGTGAAACACGTTACGACCTGCTACATGTTCGGGGTTAGGGCTAGCTCATATGCTAACTTCCCAAACGTCTTAATATATCCAAGGGTCCAACAAATTGTAGACTTAGCTTTCCTTCCTTTCCGAACCTCATCAATCCTTTCCAAGGGATACCTATAACATTATAGGTCCCTTATTTCATACTCTTTATCCTTTCGTGTCAAATCAACATACTTATCATGTCCATCTTGGGCTACTACCAGCCGTCCTCTGATTAGATCTATCATACCCTTGGTCCTTTGGACTACTGCGGGTCCGAGCATCTTGCGCTCTACAACTTCATCCTAACATAAGGGAGATCGACATTGTCTTCCTTCAAGGATCTCATAAGGCGACATCTCGATAATGACATATGATCTATTGTCGTAAGATAACTCAATCCGAATTAAGTGATCATTCCAAATTCTTTCAAGTCTATTACACAGACTCTCATCATAGCTTCCAATCATTAGAGCTCTTGCTTCTCAATACCCATTCTTTTCCAGTTCGTAATCGCTATCACCTTCCGTTCCTAATATTATACTGGTTAAACTTTTGCTCGTTAGCATTCTATAACCTTTTAATAACCACGTCAACCTTAGTATCACGAACGTGTTCCCATTCCGCATACTACCACCACTTTATTACTCCTTTTTCAGTTGTTTCTATTTTCCGGAATTTGATCAATCAAATAGAAGTAAAGGAATTTGTTGAGAGATCACTATGATCACGAACACTTGTTATCTCGCATAGTTAGTACAGAAGGTGGCCAGCCTTTAGTACTTGACAAGCAATTAAACAATATATGGTATCCTACTAGGCTTCTATCACACAGATAGATAGTCATTCGGCAATACCTCCCCTTCTGGAAGGGTTGTTCTTCTCAGATTACATGAAATGAAAAGAAGAGAAAAGAACGAACTGAAGAGAATTGTATATAAAAAAAATATATATACTGCCACAAAATATCTGGCTTGGAACCTACCTCTGAACTATAGAGGTTTGTCATAGAAGAACAAAACATATATGTATTTATATCAACATCAAGTATTATAGCATCGCATTTCACGTGCCTAAATATTTTCGCTATCCCGTCCATCATTCTATGGACCCATGCTCTTCCTCGAGCTTATACACAATTACCTTTGAAACTCCCTCGACATCGAAAATCGAATCTGGGATCTCATTCTAGACATCATCGTTACTTGAATTCTATGCTTGCACCGCAACCTTCCTCGTATAATAATACGACTCTCTATTGATAAGAAAGAATAATAATTCACTAGGTAGATACTCTACTTAATTAGTCTATCAATGATAACTTATACACTACCACGACCCGATTAGTGGTGCTCAATCTCAACACCCATTCAATACAACTCTCACGGTTGTAAACAGCTCATTACTCGCAGAATCATTGCTACCTTACTATGGTCCACCACTGACCTACTGTACTCATTCATTTTCCATGAAGTCTTAATAGCTAACCATACGGAGTCCATACATCTCGTATCAAATCCTTCTAAGGAGGTAACATAATCACCATTCCTGATTCATGAAGAACACTCCTGATCCTGACATACATACATGACATGAAGCAGATAAAAGTGCAGAAGAGTTTCAATCAAAGCAACGATAGCAGGTTAATACTATTCTTAATCATACGCCCTAAATAGAAGAATTAACTCAAGGGTTCATCTAGTCCTTTTTGAAACATGGTCCTGGATTATCTCAAGATAGGACCTTCTAAGATAAATAGCCCGTTCATGGCGATTACATGAATTAAACCTTTACCAACTACTATTACGGTTGGGTATTGCACAGTCATCAGAAGGAATGACAATCTTCCTAACCATAATTCAACCTTCACATTTTTAACCATCATCACTGTTCTCTTTTGGCACACGCGCCTATAATTATCCACTTACCTTTAGAGTGTCGGCCACCTCTTTGGCCTTTCCTGATAGTAAAATTTCCTTACAGTCAATGTCACTTTAACCATCTCCAAATAAATTTTCTACCTTATTTCAATCACAACTTATGTGAAAATGCTTTCCTTAAAATCTGATGAGTAAAAAAAAAATCACCATTTTTCCATAAGTTATTGCCTTAGTCTTTAGAGGTTAATCACTGTCATGACTGACTCTCAATCATAATTAGAACATCTTTTATCTTAAGTCCTAATTGCCCTGAACAATTTCGACCATTACTGGTTCGATCCATACTTTCTCGTGGTTTAACACGTGCCCCACTTGGCAACATTATAATTACGTCATATTTCCTTTATCAACATTCTTATTCTTGAGAATTTCGAATATTACCTTTTTCCTTATAAAACCTCTAAGGTTATCCTTCAATCGTTCCTCCTGTATTCCCTAGATACAGGGCATATCACAATACCATTTACTAATTGTAGAACCATTGTCTATATACTTCTGCAAAATTTCTCCACTGATTCTTAAAGGTTGTTGTTACCTTAACCCTTTCCCAATCATACTGTCAAAACTCATACCGTCCCTATTAAGGGTGAAATGCAAACCTTTATGCATTCCCCTAGGATTCATTTTAAGTTACCGATGTTCTATCCTTAATTCCACCTTTAAAAAGGTACAAGCATCCTTCCATGGATAAATAAAGTCATATATCCCTGATAAGGGTATCTTATTCAATCATTTCCACCTCGATAGTCTATACCGAATTTCACAATAGCATCCTTATTCAAATTGAGGTCAATCCATATGGCCTCCAAAAGATACAATGGTCATCCGCTTATCTTGCCTAATTTGGTAACGATAACAAGGATGTTCTGGAAGATATTGGTCGTGTTCAACGTGAACTTCTTCTTAATAATTCCTTATTTATTTTTGTTGTTTCTCAACAGTCACCTCAATGTTGGGATATCTCTCATATCTGGCGTCTCCCTTTCTGGGTATCAAGCCACCGATCTTACACTTCACATTCTTGAAGGTTACTTCCTTCATCCAATTTTCCTAATTTCTTACTTCCTTGTCTCCTCAGTCTATCCGCGTCTCATATTTAACCTTCGAACTATCTCAAGTTTTCCTCAAATCCTCCCAACTTACAGGGGATAAAATATATGTATCTCTTATTCCTTCAACCATCAATTTAACTCATGGTGAATCACCCTCATCCTGACGAAGGCATACTTTTCTATTTCTATTGCTACGAGTCTTTAGGGTTTCCTCATACCCAACTCCCTTATCATTCCTCAAACTTTGTTGCCTTTATATTCCTTTCCACTTCAGTTTCTTTTTTTTTTCTTTCTCTTATCATTATTTCATGGACCAACACAACATAAACATTGATTTCATACATCCCGTCATTCTGGATTCGTGTCCTCAGAACGAATCTTGATAACTTTTACAACTTTGATTCATAATTCATCATACTCGTCTGCCTTTGTTCTGTCTCTAAAGCTTTTACACTATCTCCATAACCTTGGAAAGTACTTTCCTAAAACAATTGACTGAACTTAAATTAGTTTATTCTAACCTCTGGCTCCGTGCCTTTCTTGGTCTTTCACCAGCGGGTGGTCTCTCTCTTAGGAGGGTAAGTGACAAAATAGTCTTTTGTGGTTCATCAATCATTCAGAATCTCAAATGATTCCTCTATTTCCTTTAGCCAGGCTCTTGCCTCGACTGGGTCAGCTTGTTCCTTGGAACTCTGAGAGCTTAGCGACTTAGAGGTCCTGAAAGAATTTCACACCACATTGTTTCCTCAAGGTGGTGGTTGGGGATAATAGTCTAAGTTCTGTCTAGACAGGTCCATGAATTGCCGTATAGGAGTACCGTCTCGGGTCTCCTTTCCTTACTCGACTTTCTGTTTCCTTAGTATGAAATGTTTCATCCTACTCCCCATAATTGGGGTCATCTTTTAATTTAAAATCCTCATTTTCCACTTCATCATGTTATGGGTTCCTTTTTGTCTTGGTGGCAACCTCCCTGACTATCACGTTCAGGGTTTGCTCTAACTCTTATTCCTCAAACTAGCTTTCATCTAAGATTTCATCTTTAAGCTCTTAAACATTTGGAACCCAAATTCTATGGGAATACCTCATTATTCCCTTATCATCTCTCTCGGTATTAATCTCATATCTATTTGTTGGCTCTCTGCCTTCATTCATCACTTTTACTGGCACAATATGTTCTTTTCCAATAATTCGGGCTGTATTGCTATCTCAAACAGCTTTTCGGTACCGGCTCCGGTTACCTTCACTACTATTTCCATTTTCTCAAAATCTCTTATAAACTCTCCAAAAGACATTATCATCTTAGTCTCTCCTTTTTACTAAGGGCATCAGCCACCATATTGGCTTTCCCCGAATGATAAAGAATCTCCCAATCATAATTCTTGATTAGCTCTAACCGCCTCCTCTGGCGTATGTTGAGCTCTTTCTACGTAAGAATGTACTAGAGCACTTATGGCTTAGGTAATTCTTGCACTTCTCTCCATACAAGTAGTGCCTCCAATCCTTAGGGTAAAACTATTGCCACGAGCCTAAGCTCATGAGCGGGGATATCGAATTTCATATTACCTTAATTGTCTTGACATGTACGCGATTACCTTACCGTGCTGCATAAGCACGCACCCTAAGCCCTTGTGCGAAGCGTCACTACACTTCACAAAATCTCCTTTTTCCATCCGGCAATGCCAGAATAGGGGCCATCACCAACCTCTGCTTCAGTTCTTGAAAGCTGTTCTCGCATTTCTCTGTCCATTCGAACTTCTCAGTCTTACGAGTAAGCCGCGTTAAAGGGGTTACTATCTTTACAAACTTGAACGAACCTCCGGTAGTGACCGGCCAATCCTACCTCTGGGAGTTGCCCTAACCATGGTCATCAATTCATCAGTGGTCCTTTATCCAATCTTGCCAGGATCCTCCTTGGGATCCTCCTCAACAACTATCCCTTCTAGGACAACCTCCTCAACCGCTACCTCCTCAATATCAACATCATCCGGTCCTGCGTTAGGACGCTCTATTGGATCCATAATTTGATCTCCAATGAGTAATAAAACATCATCGCGATGTTGCTCATCAACCTCAGGGTTCGGAGTCCCGCTACCATATACGATAGCGAACTACGCTCCTATCACGATATTTATAAGGGTTCCCATAAGGGTTTTAACTGTCAGTACTACGTTAGGTAGTCCGACTATGAACTTGGCAAGAGTTCTTATTATCTTAGTGAACTTATTATCTTAACGTCCCATCATCTCTGAGGTTTATAACGCTTAGCTCTGATACCATTTCTGTAACACCCCCAGATCCGGGGTCGGGGATCCGGGTTGTCACGAGTTCCATTTCCCTTATTAACACCCAATCTTAATAATTTCTCAACTACTCTGTACTGTGACCCCACAATAAACACACACACCACACGTTATAGTCTCAGAGATGAACATCCAAAAATAATCACAAGTCGTTTTATTCCACAATTATATGTCAATACACCTTAAAAAGGGTCTGAATAAATTTACATTTCATTGCCATTATTACAATTCATAAATATACATAAATCTTGTACATCAAAAGTTGAAGCCTAGTCTATTGGTAGTTCCCTACCTCAGCTACAGTGACTTCAATGCCTATAGGAAGCTGCGAAACGCTTCCTATCCGATCGCGAATTGGGAGTTTGGTCCTGTTCATCTTATCTATCTGATGTTGTGTGATGAAAGAAGAAAGCAAGGGTGAGCAGCAAGCCCACCAAAATAATATGTATAATGATTAATAGTATATGAGTCTACTCATAATACTCATGAAAATCTTGGTCAAAAGAAATGAACCAAGTTTGATATCTTAATGCGATGAAGTCGCAAAATATTCAGTATATATACATATATACTTTTCAAAGTAATGGAAGTCCTCTTCCATGCATAATATACACAAAGTCCCATTGTATAACTGTATAAAAATATCGTTGCAAGGTGATCTCATATATCTAACCTTGTCTCAACGTTTTTCTGAAAATCTTTGTCATTCATAAGACAATTATTAATTAGATATAAGTTTAAAAGATGAAGTTACCAAATACTTCACTACACTTATATCATTCCCAAATACTACTTGAACTACCACCGTTCAAGTTATAATCAATTTCAAAAGTTCATCCCACTGATGAGACCACAAGATAAGACTTGAATAGATTCAATCTTTGAAATATTATTGAATGAAAAAGTTATGAGATACTTTATTTAGCCCCGATATATATATATCCACATATATATATCCCTTTAAACATTTCCTGGAACCTCTGTTATGCAAAGTATGAACAGAGTTTGAAACATCCAATGAATTTTGGAAAGGAAAAGAATTTTGGCATAAACCCGATATCTCGCTGATCAGGAAAAGATACCAATAAGTAACCTTTTCTACTGTAGATGGATGAATTCCTCACCGGTCATCACCCTGGCCGCATTAGGACCTCGCGCTAGACCGTACCCCGGCCCCTCACGCGTTGATGGACTGCCACCCAGCCACTTACACAATAATAGACCGTACCCCGGCCTGTCGCTTATGCCGACTCAATCAAATGGACTTACTTCCCGAACATTGGGCAAGTAATCAAATTGTTTTCTCAAAACAGCAACCTCGTTGCGAATATAAAATACACCACAGAGCCGGATTCCCCAGGTTTTGAGCGAGTATTTAAATCCCCTTAAAAAGGAAGATCTTAAATATAAAAATGAGTTTTGGGATCTGCTCTGACTTTAAAAATCATTTTGAAGACTCGAAAACACTTTAAAGAGTGTTTGGAGTAAAGCTGATTTAATGAAGTAAATCAGTCCCCAGAATATTAGAAAATATCTGAATATTATTAATTAAATAATATTCCCATAAAGAATAATCTTTATAAAAATAATTGAAGTAGAAGTATTAAAATTTATACTTGAAACGAGTATTAAATAACCAAAGATATACTTATATGAAAGTATTATCTTTATTTGAATAATCGAAAATAAGTTTGATTATTTACACCTTATTCTTTAATAAAATAAAGAATATATCTCAGCAAATAATCGGAGTCATAGATCCTCAAATGAATATTCAAATAATATTCAATAAATAAAATAAGCTGAGTCATAATACCTCGAATGAATATTATAAATAATATTCATTAAATAAAATAAAGGAGTCATACATCCTCAAATGAATATTCAAATAATATTCAATAAATAATATAAAAGAGTCATAAGCCCTCGAATGAATATTCAATAATATTCAATAAATAATATAAAAGGAGTCATAAGTCCTCGAATGAATATTCAAATAATATTCAATAAATAATATAAAAGGAGTCATAAGTCCTCGAATAATATTCGAAATAATATTCAATAATAAAATAAAGTTTAAAGTTATCGAATAAACCTTATTCGATTAATAGTTTGGAAAACTATAACCATATATATATATATAAATATATATATATATATATATATATCCATATCCATATATACAAGATTACTCGGGATCCTCGACTCCCGGTTTTAGAAAATATTTTCACCTTTTGGGTCCCTATACTAAGGGTATATGCAAGTTACCGCTATCCTCTAGCATAGGTATTATCAACTGAACCAACAGATATATATTTCAAGAATATGAAACAGGCATGCATATATACCATATCACATGCTACAATATATCGCAAGAATTTGCTAAATAACCAACATGCATCTATCGCAAAATAATGCATATACAAGTGTATTCATCACAACAACAGTATAACGGATAGAATACTTGCCTGAGCGACTGGGGGTTACGAATGGCTCGGGACGAGTCTGGTAACCTATAAGCAACAAGTAAGTTGGAATTAAACCAAAGTCACTTGTAAATCTATACTTTAACTAACTTAGACTCTAACGCTTGTTTTGCGCTCACTGATTCGCTTAAGTCACTCGGGTACCCTCGGCTCCACCATTTTTAATAATTTAACCTTTACGAGTTTTAAAGCGATTCCTTCGCGAGTGACTTATCAACTGCCTAAAACACTTACCATAAATGTTTCATGCATTAATTAACCCTTTTTGGTCTTTAACCTACATTTCAAAGTAAGGCGAGGGGAAAAAGTTTCGTTCGCGAAACGCCGTTACTTGAAATGGTCGTTTCTCCTAAACCGTAAATCGGAATCGAACGAAATACATATCAAAACGAAGCTCGTAACATGAACTATCTAAACATGACAATGGTCAAAACCTAGCAGTGAGTTCAAGGGTTCTGATGTTAAGAACAAAAACAGTCTACGGTAAATCGGACATTACGACGGCTATGTTTACGCGATTTCCCAAATTTAAACCAACTCAAAACAACCACAATCCAACCCCAATTCATAACCCAATCCAAACTCCATCCAAAATACATTACAACAGCCCCAAACCAACTCATTATAATCCATTTACTTACTCCTAAAACTTGAATTTAAACTATACTACATTCTTTAACCAAATCTTAAGATTTCAACAAATCAATCACCACCATTCCAACCCAAACTCTTAAACAAACAAGTTTCATGCTTCACATATACTATACTACTCATAACCATTCCTAAATACTCAAAACTAAAGCTAGGGTTTGAAGTTTTATACCTTCTTGAAGAGTGGAGAATCAAGAGAATGGCTTGGAATCACCCTTAAAGTCCTTATCCAAGCTTAATCTAAACAAAACTTCAAGAACACAAATTTTAGTTCTTGAAAACACTATTCACCCTAAACTTTTAGGAATTGATTAACTAGGTAAACCTTGGATTCTTGGATCCAAACTTATAGCATAACTAAGTTATGAATTATGGAAGCTAAAGAAACAAACCTTATAATTTTTGAAGGTGTGTAGCTTGAGTTTTTTAAAAACTCCTCCTTATTTTTCTTGAAAAGGCCGAGAGCAAGATGAAGAAGAAAGAGAGATTTTTGTGGTTTTGCTTTGATTTGATTTTTGGTTGGTTGTTTTTGTTTTGTTTTAGGTCAATTACCCATTTACCCTTGATTTTGTGTGGCTAATATTCCACCACATTTCCTTCCCTCTTATGTCATGCTTGCATCACTTTGTGATGCCATCACCCCTCCTTTGTCCTCTTTCTATTGGTTGGATGACATCATCCCCCACTAATCCCTTTGATTAGCTTCTAATTGTTTGCCTAATGACCGCTGATCTGTTATACGGTTCGCTTAACTTTCGTTCTCGTTTCTCGTTTGAAGGATCATACCCGGGATCTTATTACTTAGGTTCCCTTAACCTTTCTCAATACATTATATTCCTTTTTATGATCCTCTATTATAATCCTTTAATTTAAATCCTTTTTATCCTGTTACCTTATACTCAAATCTCTCCGTATCTTGTGGATTTCCGGGAAAAACTAAAGTGTTCGGATTTGGATTCTGACGATCTTTACATACACTTATATCCCATATAAAGTACTAATAAAATCTCAGAATATCCATATCAGAACCCCTACATAGTGTGGCATGAAAAGTTTTCTCATTCAGCAAAAACACTATTCATAAGGGTTTCAAAAATTTCTCAAAAATTGGGGTTATTACAGCTTTTAATGACTTATTATCTACTGATAATAAGAAGGCTGTGTTAAGAACCCTCCGAATTCCTTTATCTGTCAAACAAGCCTTAATAACCTATGATCCAGTTACATACACTGCATTATATCATGGTGTCCAACCATCTGAACCTCAACCATCAGCACCTACCACCACTACCCAAACACCTCAAACTTCTCAACCACAACCAAAATCTACCATCAGGACATCTGTCAAACCATCAACTCAATCATCTCAACCTGAATCATCAGCACATACCATCAGATCTTCATCTTCCAGGCCAAAGAGGACAATGTCTGTTCCTCAACCTCCACAAAAGAGAAGGAAGATGATTCTCAGAGATGAATCTGATAGTGATGAGAAAACAATTGAAGCACAGTTTCATGCATCAGAACCTGTGATACTTGAAGCTGAGAATGTTACTTCTCAGAAAGAAACTGCAGCTCAAAGTTCTGATACTTTGAAGAAGAAATATGTAAGTTTTGAAGCTGCTAAAGCAACTCCTTCATTGGCAAGGAGATTGAAGAAAATGAAGGCTAGGAGGTATTTGGCTAAGGCTCCATCAGAAGATACTGAAGAAGCTGAGGAAGGGGATCAGGAATCTCTAATCTCATAAGAACCGATTATCATTGAAGCCCTTCCAGCTTAAGCCAAAGAAACTGATACAGTTGTAAACCCTCATGTCTCTCCTATTAAAGCTACCGATGATGCTGAAGAAGACACTGAAAATTCTGAAATAGATATTCATAATTTGAATATACCAAATGTTCTTTATCTGGAAGCTCCATCTACAGAAGCTCAGTAATTTCAAACTCATTTTCCAATTTTAAGTGCCGAGATACCATCTACATCAACCACACTAGCTCTGGAGATAAATTCTGATGTTCAGAATTTAAATGAAGCTGTTCCTGAATCTCCAATTGCTTCACACACTGTTGTGTTGTCAGAACATAATGAGTCTTCCTCAAGTTCTGAAGACAGTGATTCTGCTGAGACTCCAGTTCCTATACTAGGAAAGGAAGAATTGGTGAAGAAATTTGTTGAAAAGGAAGCACCTATTCCTTGGGAGGATACTCACAGAGGTGTGGCATGGACCAGAAAGTGGAATGACACTGATTTCATTCCAAGTTCTAACATTCTGACAGAGCATATTGCTAAAGCTGATGAGTTGCTCAAAAATGCTGATTTAAAGACACAACTCAAGATCACTGCTCTATCTTCCAAACATCTTCAAGGTCTACATTCTTCTACTCTTGAGAAGGTTGATACACTAAAGGAACATGCTGATAAGCTAGATCTACAGCTTAAGCTTGACAAGAACAGATATATCAAACCTACTCTTGAGAAAATTGAAGCCACTGAGAAGATTCAAGAGAAGCAACATGACCAAATTGATGAGGTCCTAGCTAACCAAGTTTCTCAGAAATCTCAATTGGAAGAAATCCAATCTTCAGTTGAACTTCTTCTTTCTCTCTTACTTCATGATGATGCCAAAAAGGGGGAGAAGGTAGTTAAGTCCAAATGCTTACCGACTAAAATACTGAAGAAAAAGAATGATAAAAGTGATGACCAGGGAAACTCTGATAAGAGTAAAGGTCAAGGAAAAGTTTAATAAAAATCTTCTACACAAAACAAGTCAAGTTCTAATGTTGTGAATGATAAAAGAATGAAGTTAAGTTCTGATAAACAAAGTCTGATGTCAAATTCTGATATTCTGATTCAGTCGGGATTTAAAGACTCTCAGAAGCTTTTACAAACTCTGAAGCTAAAGGGGAAACAGACTACTATTTATTAAAAAAATCCTAAAATCCAGACACTTGATGAGGAGATAGCAAGAAGATTATTTCTGAAACAAAATCCAGGAATGGATTTGGAAACTCTCAAGGAGGAAGAAGCTAGATTTGCTGCTGAGAAGACAAATCTTAAGTCTAAAGCTTCTGATGCAAAGAAACCTCCAAGGCCTAAGAAAAAGGCATTGTGATAAGGGAAAAGTCAAATTCTGAGACTTCAAAGTCCAAGACTAGATCACAAACTGAGATTGATCCTAAATTAAAAGGAAAAGAAAAGGTTGGTGAACCTTTAAAGATTGAGAAAAAGATAAGTTCTTCCATTCCAGTCTATCAAACTACAATGCATGATGATAATTTGATAGAAGATGAAACTGTTCAAATTCTGAAGAAAAGAAAGATAATTGAAGAATCTAAAATAACATATGACACTGCTCAAGTTGTTCAGAATGAAGAACAACAAGCTACAGAAGAAACAGTAAATTCCGATCAAGTTATTTTGGAAAAGATGACAATTGCTGATAGGAAAAAGCTATTATGGAAGAAAGCTACTCCAGTTGAACCAAAATTCAATCTCTTGATGAATCAACTTGCAACATTTGGACTGAGATCCAAGAAACCTAGAGATAAAGCTGGATTAGGTTCTAATGAAGAGATAATACAAACATGAGTAGAAATTACTCTAAGAGATCCTTTCATGTTGACAGACAAACCATATGAACAAATCAAACAAAAGCACCTTGACAAGGTGTTGTCTGCTCAAATCATGATAGATGCTCATGATAAGGAAAATCTAAAGGAGAAATTGATTTTATTTTTCTATGATGGATTAACTTACAGACTAGCTGATACTGATGTGCTAAAAAAGTCTGTCAGAGAACTTCAATATATTCACTATCTTCTGGAAGTAAAATCGGATGTTACAAGAAGATGGTCAGAATACATTTTGAAGGCTATAAGAGATCTATTCAGAATCTCTGGTACAAAGACTTCTCAGTATATACCAATGATTACTGAAGATGATGGAAGAGAAATTCCTATGCTGAAGAATTCTGCTAAAGTGGAAGTTATTCTGAAAGGAAAATGCTTATGTTATAATGAAAACTCTTCACATCCTAGAGTTATCAAACTTGGTGATGGACTTGAAAGAACATCAATTCAAGCTCTCAGAACTGCCATTTATCAGATTGGTGATTGTAAAGATGAAGAACTGATGCAGGTCAAAGCACAGTTAGTTGAAATTCTGAGAAAAGCTGAAGACAAGCTGGTAAGAGATTTTGTTAAGAATCATTATGGATTCAGATTGATCCAGTGATGTTGGTAAAGCTATAAGGACTGTAAGTTGTAGTTAATATTCTTATTAAACTCTTATTGCATTTGAACTTAAATGTTTTTGACATCATCAAATCTATTAACTTGTATATTTTGCACAATTTATAAGTTGGGGGAGATTGTTAGATATATTTGAGATGTTATGTCTAATATGTTTCATGTTTAGTTTTCAGATCTTAATAAACAGGAAATATCAGTACTTACTGGGATCAGTACTTACTGGAAGTCTGAACTTAAGGATATCAAGACTTAGATTATCAAAAGATAATATCAGATGATGGATATCAGAACTTAAGTACTGGAGGACTAACAGTTAAGGAATGAAGCTGATTTACAGGAAAGAAGATCGAGACTAATACAAAAAGAAGATATGCATGGAAAGAGTTAGAGGACTTAAAGAATTGTATAAGATATCTGATTTATATATTTTAGGAGACATGATTATATTCCATATCAATTAGAAGTTATCTTGTAACGGTGTACTATATAAACACAGACATAGGTTTATACTATATGTGTTATCATTATCGAGAATATCATACATTATAACCTAGCAGCTCTCGTGATATTTGTTCATCAATGAAGGAGAACAGTTCCATTGTAACAGAGTTTATTATATCGAATATATCTGTTTACTGTTACTTATGTTTGAAATCGATTTGATTGTATTCTACACTGTATTCAACCCCCTTCTACAGTGTTGTGTGACCTAACACGCAGTGTATTATTGACTGGAACTGATGCCTTGCAATCCCTGGCTATGTGTCCTGGCTTTCCGCACTTGAAACAAGTATACCCAATTGCTAGAACTTTGCCAGCCTGATTCGTGGTAGGCTGATCCTTGTTGACCGGCTCTCTGGCTAGCTGATTATGGCATTCCCTTGAATAGTGCCCCCTCTAGTTGCATCTGTAGCAGACCACATTCAACTTGTTACAAATTCCTCCATATTTCTTCCCACAGACTTGACAATCTGTTATAGCTGGCCTCTGCTGGGTTGACTGGTTCCCAGTGGCTGGACGATTACCTTGTCCTCCATTGCTTGTATTCTGCCTGTTAAAATTCCTTCCGGGTTGGAACTTGCCTTTCCTCTGATTGAAATTTAAAAACTTCCCTTTCTGGGACTATCCTTCATTCCCTTCAAACTTCCTCTCTTACTTTCCTTCTCTTTCTGAGACATTTCACTTTTTGTCTCCGCAATCATAGCTTTCTGCACAACTCCCGCATACGTGTCCAATTCAAATATAGCCACCTTCGCATGGATCCATGACTTGAGTCCTTGCTGAAACCTCTTGGCCTTCTTCCTATCAGTGTCCACATATGATGGCACAAACCTAGACAATTCCTCAAACTTACTTTCATAATCTGCCACTAACATATTCCCCTGCTTGAGCTTCAAAAATTTTAATTCCATTTGATCCTGAACAAATTGAGGGAAATACTTCTCCAAGAACAATTCCTTGAATCTATCCCACGCAACATCATCCGTACCTTCCAATGTCTTAACAGTTTCCCACCAGTAGGTGGCTTCATTCTTCAGATAGTAACTTGCAAACTCAGTCTTCTGTTCGTCCTTCACCTTGACTAAGGCAAATGCCTTTCCAATTTCCTTCAACCAGACTCTTGCCTCAGTGGGATCTATAGAACCCTTAAATTCTGGTGGATTCACCGCCTGAAAAGTGTTAGGAATATGTGTATTAGTTTGATGATAAGTTAAACAAAACACTTAAGTAGAAATCTAGTGTGTGTAGCCTCAACGGATAAGACCATTCTGGCTATCCGTTGATGGAGTAGCTTTACTTAGAAATAAGTTTAGTATTGTAGCACATTTCAGTTTCTGTATTTAAGTTATAATTCTTAGATGTTGTAGGAAATTATAAGTCATGTTTACTACTAGTGGATATGCAAAAAGGAGGGCTAATTGTATATATTTCATGCCTTGTAATTCTGTATAAATGAAGTAGTATCAACTGATAGATTGAAGGCCTTCAACGGATGAGAAACAAAGCTTTAACGGATAACATCCATCAACAGATGAGTGCATCAACGGATAAATCTTCAACTGCTAATGCATCAACGGATAAAACTTCAACTGATAAAGCATCAACGGATAAAGCCATCAACGGATGAAAGCTTCAACGGATGTTAAGTTTAATAGCAGTCGATAGTGACAATTCATAAGCTGACAGAGGCACATGGGTTGACAAAGACAATTAGAATGTGGTAGCCTCTTGGAGGAATCAAGAAAATGCAGCATTTTCATTCTGGTGCAAACAAGGAAGTATTCAAAGATTCACAAATTATCCTAGATTGCATTGGATAGAGAAATGAAGAAGAAACATGTGAAGAATCTTTTTAATTGTATTTGTGCTTTTGTCTTCACTTGTAATCTTGGTGATATATAAACCAAGTTGCATCTAGTAATTAGGTGGTGAATTTTCCAGAGCTGTTTAGAAAAATATAAAGAGAAAATCATCTAGTTTGTACTAGGACGCAGCTGTGATCAATTCTTTTGAATCACATATTTTCTGAAATACACATCTCTGGTGGAACAACAAATTTACCAAAAAAGTTTTTAAAGCCTTTGTGTTCTTTACATTTGTGTCTTGAATATATATCTGTCTACACCTGTTCAAAGCAATTCACACACAACTGTTCATCAAAACACTTAGCCTTTGAAACTGCTCAAAACTTGAAAAAGTTTTGAGATTTACATTCAACCCCCCTTCTGTAAATCTTATTGTTAGTTCCTTGGGAATAACAATTGGTATCAGAGCAAGCTCTAAACTTACAAAGAGTTTAAAGATCTATTCTACTAACATCATGAGTAAGAAGGATATTGGTGTAAAGATTCCAATCCTGGAAAGAGATAATTATCATCACTAGAAAGTGAAGATGCATCTACATCTTCTCTCTCAAGATGAAAGCTACATCAACTGCATTGAAAATGGTCCTCACATCCCTCACAAGGTAGCCACAACTGCAACTGCCACAGTTGTTGTTGGACAGTCTATTCCCAAGCCAAAAGCAGAATGGACTGATGAAGATATTGAAGAGGTTCACAAGGACAAGAAAGCCATGAACATTCTGTTTAATGACCTAGATCAAGATATGTTTGATAATGTCATTAACAGCCAAACTGCTAAGATAATTTGGGATACGGTGCAACTTATCTGTGAAGGTACTGAACAAGTTAGAGAAAATAAAATGCAGCTTCTCATTCAACAGTATGAATATTTTCATTTTGAAGAAGGAGAATCACTGAATGACACCTTCAATAGATTTCAAAAACTGTTGAATAGATTGAAGCTGTATGGCAGAGTGTACCAAGTCAAGGATTCCAACTTAAAATTTTTGAGGTCTCTACCAAAGGAATGGAAGCCTATGACTGTTTCATTAAGGAATTCTCAAGATTATAAGGACTTCACACTTGAAAGATTATATGGAATTTTAAAGACCTATGAACTTGAGATGGAGAAAGATGAGCTATTGGAAAAGGGAAAGAGAAAAGGTGGATCAGTTGCACCTGTAGCTGACAATGAGAAGACTGAAGCCAGGAATGAAGCAAAGACAATGCCAAGTCTCAAAATTGGCACAAGCAAATCAGAATCAAGCAAGGGAAAGGAGCAAGTAGCTGAGGTTGAAGATAGTTCCAGTCAAGATAACTCTGATGATGTTGATGAACATCTGGCTTTTCTGTCCAGGAGGTTTGCAAAGATGAAATTCAAGAAAAATGCTACATTCATTAAGCCAAACAAGAACATGGTGGACAAATCTAAGTTCAAATGTTATAACTGTGGCATAAGTGGACACTTTGCAAATGAGTGTAGAAAGCCAACCTTTTATAAGAAGAAATTTGAGCAAGTGGATTACAAAAAGAAATATTTCAATTTGCTCAAACAAAAGGAAAGAGCTTTTCTGACTCAGGATGACTGGGCAGCGGATGGAGCCAATGAAGATGATGATATGGAATATGTCAACCTAGCATTGATGGCTAATTATGATGAAAATGAAACTAGTTCATCAAGCAACCAGGTATACTACTGACCTCTCTCAGCTTTTTAAATTGAATGTAATGAAGCTATAAATGATATGTCCAATGAATTATATTATTTGCGTGTTTCTCTTAAATCACTAGCTAAAGAAAACACAAGAATTAAAGAGAATAATTTGTTTTTAAGTGATAGAAATGTTGTGTTAGAGGGTAAGGTAATTGAGCTTGAAAAGATTAAAATCAAATGCTTATCTGTTGAGAGTGATAGAAGAATCTGTTAAGAAAATAGAAATTCTTTCTAAACAATTAGAACGTGAGCAAGATGTAATCAAGGCCTGGAAAACATCTAGGGATGTTAGTGCTCAGATTGTCAAGGTTCAGGAAATTGAATCACTCTGTGAGAATGCCTGGAAGATAAACAAAAAGGAAGTAGAATTAATTGATGGATTGTCAACGGATGATGAATGTTATCCATTGAAGGAAGAAAAGGAGCATCCGTTGAAGGCGCATTAATTAAAATATGGAAGTGATTCTAAAAAGAACAATTTGAAAAATCTCAATAAGAAGTTTGGTTCAACTTCCAAGAACTTTGTCAAAGAAGAAGCTAGCACATCCAAAGATGCCAGTAAGGTAAATATAGGACGCATGACTTTAGATCAGTTGAAAAATAGGCTTAAGATGGTTGAGGATAAAAAGGAAACTAAAAGGAAATCTAATAGAAATGGGAAGGTAGGGATTAACAAACACAACAATTATATACCTGATAAGTATGCTCCTAGAAAAAGTTGTTTGCATTATAAAAGTGTTAATCATCTATCTGCTAACTGCAAGTCTGTTAAGAATGTTCCCATACCTTTAACTCCTTCCATGCCTAACATGTCTATGTCACCTCTGCATGCTATGCCTGTTATGTCTCAACAGAATTCTCATGCACATTTTGCAAATATGCCATATGTTAATAATCCTTATTTTGCTGCATTCAGTATGCCTCAAATGCCATACAACATACCTATGTGGAATAATATGTTTGCACAATCTATGCCTTATCAAATTCAACCAAATGTGCTAAATGATTATGTGACTAACCCTACACTTCAACCAACCACATCTGAGACCAAGGTTGACCCAAAGTTACCTAAGTCAAAAGATGCAGGAGGTATGGTCTAGGAAAAAGACTAACAAGGTTGGACCCAAGGAAACTTGGGTACCAAAATCAACTTGATTTGTAGATGATTTCTCAAAGTTTTCATGGACCTACTTTCTTGGATCAAAGGATGAAGCTAGTGAAATCATTATCAATCATATCAAGCAAGTTAACAATCATCCAGATTTTAAAGTGAGGAATATCAGGAGTGACAATGGAACTGAGTTCAGGAATTCTACCATGAGATTGTTCTGTGAAGAAAATGGGATCATGCATGAGTTCTCAGCTCCAAGGACTCCACAACAGAATGGTGTGGTGGAAAGGAAGAACATATCACTAATTGAAGCTGCAAGAACAATGCTTGAAGAGTCAAAACTCCCAACATACTTTTGGGCTGAAGCTATTAACTGTGCATGTTACACTAAGAATATTTCTCTAATCAATCAGGCAAAAGGTATGATTCCCTATCAATTGTTCAAGAGAAGAAAACCAACCTTAAACTTTCTTCATGTCTTTGGTTGCAAATGCTACATTCTAAGGAATCAACCTGATCACAAAGGGAAGTTTGATGCAAAGGCTGATGAAGGGATATTTGTTGGTTATTCTGCTGGAAAATCATATAGGGTCTACAATCTAAGAACCAACATTGTTATGGAATCTGTGCATGTTGTGTTTGATGATAAAAAGATTGATGGACTAACAGACGAGGGACATCATGAAGGACTCAAATTTGACAATATTGAGATATATTGTGATGACAGTGAAGATGTGAATGATGGAGAAGGCACCTCGAAAAGGATTCAAAATCTGCCTTTGGATAATGCACAAAATGCTACATTAGTTGAAAGTCATAATTCAGCATCCGTTGATAGAAGTAATGCAGCATCCGTTGAAAGACAAAGTGCATCATCCGTTGAAGTACATAATGAAGCATCCGTTGATCATAGTCTATCAACGGATAATCAATTTACTTCATCAGTTGATAGAACTCCCAGTTCCTTTCAAAGGATCAGTAACTCAGGGGGAGTTTCAACCAATCAACACTCTATCTCACATCATGACAATACTGAGGTAACCTCATCTAGAGCCAATCTACCACCTCAAAGGAAATGGACCAAGAATCATCCTTTTGAATTGATCATTAGTGATGTAAAATCTAAGGTGCAGACTAGAAGGGCTACTCAAGATGAATGTCTGTACAGTAGTTTTCTATCACAGGAGGAACCTAAGAGAGTGAAAGAAGCTCTATTGGATCCAGCTTGGATTTTAGCAATGCAAGAGGACCTAAACCAATTTGAGAGGAACAAGATATGGAAGCTGGTACCCAAGCCAAAGAACAAGAGCTCTATTGACACAAAATGGGTATTCAGAAACAAGATGGATGAAAATGGCATTGTCATAAGGAATAAAGCTAGATTGGTTGCCAAGGGCTATTCTCAACAAGAGGGAATAGATTTTGATGAGACATTTGCTCCAGTTGCAAGACTTGAAGCCATCAGAATCTTTCTAGCCTATGCAGCCCATGCCAATTTCAAAGTCTATCAAATGGATGTTAAGAGTGCATTTCTGAATGGAGAATTGGAGGAAGAAGTTTATGTAAGCCAACCTCCAGGATTTGAAGATCCAAATTTTCCGGACTATGTGTATTATCTGTTGAAAGCACTCTATGGACTAAAGCAAGCACCCAGAGCCTGGTATGAGACTTTGTCAAAATTTCTTCAAGATAATTAATTCACAAGAGGTACTGTTGACAAAACTCTTTTCTTTAGAAATGTTAATGGCTCTACAATACTTGTTCAAATCTATGTAGATGATATTATATTTGGTTCTACAGATGATAAGCTTTGTAAAAAGTTTGCTAAGTTAATGTAAAGTAAATATGAAATAAGCATGATGGGAGAGCTAACTTATTTTCTTGGTTTATAAGTTAAACAAGTTAGTTGTGGAATTTTCATTAGTCAAACTAAATATATTTATGACCTTTTAAAGAAGTTTGACTTAATGGATTGTTCAACTGCAAAAACTCCCATGGCCACTGCCACCAAGCTTGAATTAAACAAGGCTGAAAAATCTGTGGATATTACAAGTTATAGAGGCATGGTTGACTCACTTCTATATTTAACTTCTAGTAGACCGGATATAATGTTTTCTACATGTCTCTATGCTAGATTTCAAGCTGACCCTAAAAAATCTCACTTAGTGGCTATTAAAAGAATTTTCAGATATCTCAAAGGGACTCCAAATCTAGGAATTTGGTACCGTAGAGAGTCTGGTTTTGATCTAATTGTCTACTCAGATGCAGATTATGCAGGTTGCAAAATAGACAGGAAAAGTACAACTGACACCTGTCAATTTCTAGGGAATAAGCTTGTGTCATGGTTCATCAAGAAGCAAAATTCTGTTTCTACATCAACAGCTGAAGCTGAGTACATTGTTGCTGGTAGTTGCCGTGCACAGATACTACGGATGAGGAATCAACTATTTGACTATGGGCTAAATATTGACAAAATTCCAATATTCTTTGACAACACAAGTGCCATTGCCATTACTGAAAATCCAGTACAGCACTCAAGAACCAAGCACATTGACATCAAGTACCACTTCATAAGGGAACATGTGATGAATGGTACAGTGGAACTCCATTTTGTTCCAAGTGAAAAGCAGATTGCAGACATATTTACCAAGCCACTTGATGAATCAACATTCACAAGATTAGTAAGTGAGCTAGATATGCTTAATTATTCATAAATTCTTGTCCTTATTATAATCTGTTTTGATGCCTGAAATGAATTTGTTGCAAGAACAAAGTTGGCTTTAAGTAAAGATTATTCTATCAATGGATATTCCCTATCCGTTGAAAGCCTAAATTGTTCTATCAACGGATGTTCATTATCCGTTGAAAGACAAATACATTTCTGGTAATTTTATCCTTCAACGGATAAAACTGTGTTAATCTTCAACGGATAACTATTTACCTCATCCGTTGAAGTGTCACATCAGTTGTTTTAAGTAAGTCACAGCCGTTGATTCTTTTACTTAACCGTTGATACATATATATATACACAGATGTATGTATTTGTATTAAAGGCGGTTTTTAGAATTCATAAGATTTTCTTTATTATCAAACGGCTGTAGTTTACTTAAAAATAGTGTTTAATCATTTTCCTTGTGTTTTAATTTGAGAAAGTATAAAAGCACTTTGAATTCTTATTTTCACTTTACGCTTTCTTGCAATTTTTCAAAAGCTTTTACTCTCTTTCTCTCCCAAAACTCTCAACTTTTCTCTGCAACCTCTACCCACTACAATGGCACCAGTAGTAAAGATAATGTCCCAGTCTGGATTTGTCTATGAGAAAAACAATTTCATAGCTTTGGTGGAAAAGAATGAAGCTCACTCAGATTATCACAAGATGATGGACTTTATCAAAAACTGCAAACTAAGCTATGCAATGCTGGAAGCCCCAACTATTTACTGTGAGGTAATTGAGGAGATTTGGACAACTGCAGAGTTCAACCCCACTGATATGACCATCACTTTCTCTCTCAAAGGTAAAGATTACTGTATTAACTGTGATGATATGCAGTCCTGTTTCAAACTACATGAGAACAATGCCATGACACCATACACTGATAATGATGTATCTTGCATGTTAGATTCCATAGGCTATTCTTTTGATTCTGCTAGTTTAGGGAGTATTAGAAGAAAAGGCCTTAGGAAAGAATGGAGTTTTCTTGGTGATGCCTTTATCAAGGTTTTCTCTGGGAAAATTAGTAATTTTGATGCAATAACTTCATCTTTTGTTAATATTCTCTATATGCTAGTTTCTGATAGGTATTTTAATTTTAACAACTATGTTATGCTAGAATTGGGCACCAGGTTAGGTAACAAAGCTAATAGACCTCATAACATCTACTATGCTAGATTCTTTATATTATTGGCTAACCATGTTGCTGAAGGTTTGGTCATAACCAATGAGAGTAATAAACTCAAATGCTGGGCACAACAGAAAAGGGTCCTTGCAGACCTTTTAAAAATTAACCTCAACAATCAGGTGCCATTGGTATATTTACCAATAATGAATGCACCTCAGGTAAGTGAGGTAAATACTTCTTCAACTCCTACTACTTCCAACCCCATTATTTCTTTGCCTTCAAATATGGCCATGGAATCTGTGTCTTTGTCCCAACAGATTCCTACCAAGGCCACCAAACCTAAAGTTTCAAGACCAAAGTCAAAGAAAGCCACCTCTGTTGTTTCTCAAAAGACAACAGTTGTAACAACTACCATAAACCCTGAGGGGAGTGAACAGGGTGTGAGTGGTGAGGGGAGGGTTGAACATCAAGAAACCCCCCAGGATAAGGTAGGAGAGATGAGTGGTACCCCAGCTAGCCAAGCCACAGTTTCTCAAAAGACTGTGGTGGTTGAAAATGATTCAAACTCATCCCTAGTTGCATCCTCCCAAAAGGGTGCAGCTATTGAAAATAGTCCCCAACTAGGGACACAGAACAAAAGAGGGAGGGACACTGAAGCCACACACTCTCCTGTAAAAGCCTTTACAAGAAGAAAGAGGGTCAAAACCTTAGTTTCCACACAGGATGCACACACTGCACAGATACACCCACCTGTATCTATGCCTTCTCAAATTCAGCTTGATGTGACTCTAACAAATGTGGAGTCACAGCCCCATTCTCTCAAAATTGACACACATCAATCACCAAATTCTCCATCACCATCTCTGGATATGGACATGATATTCACATCAATTCCTGATTCTCCCTCTTTACAACTCAGGGAGGAGCCCCACTCAAATACTGGTGATCATCATCTATTAGATGATTTGTTGGATCATCAGCCAATTCTTTCAGACTTAGTTGAAGAATCTGTGTCACCTAAATTAAAATCAATCTACACAGATTCAACAATTATGTCCATTTCAATTTCTACTTCTTTTTCTTCTTCAACGTATATTCCTCATCCGTTGACAATTGGTTGTTCTTCGACGGATAAGCTTAACAACAGTTATCCGTTGATACCATCAGTTCCTACTTCAACGGATACTCCCTATCCGTTGATAGTCTCTACACAAATAACTGAATCAATTCTAAGTGTAGAAGACATGGTTACTGTACAATCACTTCTAGGATTGAGGGAATGGAGTGAAAATTTGAGTGAGAGGTTGGGTTGCTCCCAGGCAAAAGGAGAGCTTGAGAGTCTAAATATGCATGCTATTTCTTTCAGCATGGCAAAAGAAAGTGAGAGGAGTGCCACCTTAGTAGGTGAAGGTGAGGGTGTGAGGAGTATGAGCCAGGGGGAGCCCCTGATGCAAGAAAAGAGAGAAATTGAGAGAAAAGAAGGTACAGAAGGTATAAGGGTGGATCCAGCCATTGCTAATGAGTCAATGATTATGGATGATGCTGAAAAGGAAAGATAATTTCAGCAACATTACAAAGCTGTAATTGATAACACTGACACTTTTACTCATCCTGTGTCAGCCTATCAAATGTTGGCTACTCAGGGGAATGAGGAGGCAGAATAGACTTTAAATCTAGTACATACTTCAGAATCTCTACAAAGGGATAAAGCTGCTGTCAACTTGATGCCTTTTACAGCTGGTGAGCCATCTGAAGAATTTGAAGTAAATTCTAATGATGATGACTCTATCTCATTTGATGGAAGCATGAACTTAAGGGGAGATGAAGGCCCAAGTTCTATTCTAGATTTACCTGAATGGGCATTGACAAAGGAGTCAACACCAGGACAATTCAATGTCTCCTTAGTCAAACAAATCATGTCTATCCAAAAAGCCATTCAGAACACCTCCAATGCTGGTACCAAGGCTCTTCTTCAAGCCCACCTAGATTCTCTGCATCTTATGAAGCTACAGCAAATAAGACAGAATCTGAGTGTGGATGAACTCAAGAAGGATATAGCTTACTTGAAGTCCTACAATTCTGAGAAGCTGGATTCAGTCATGCCCTATGGTACCATGCAGGACTTGTTACTGTGACTGAGAAGAGAATCAGATGCTGAAAAGAGGCTGGCCAAGTTGGAGGACAGAGTTCATGTCATTGAAAACTCTGTGGTCACCATTCTTCAAAATCAACAGTCTCAAACAAGTCTTCTCATGCAACTGGCTAAAGCACAAGGCTTGACTCCTCTCCTTGATGATAACAAAAAGGGGGAGAATAAAGTGGAAGGGGGAGGGGAGCCATCTACAAACATCCAAATATCCAAAGTGCTAGTTCCTGCCATCACTACTTCTCCAACACTTCAAATCAAAGGAAAGCTTGATGGAATTGATATAATCCAGCTAGCAGCAGCTGAGATTAATGTGAAGGAGCAAAGAAAAAGAATTGATGAAAGGATGTAACAAGTGTTTGGCTCTACAACTTCAAAATCATTATCTGTGAAACATAGCACAAAGGTTGAGCCAATCATTATGGAGCACAAAGGATGGAGAAACTTCCTTCAGGAATTTGAAACCCATGGTACTCAAGCCATCCACTAGATTCAACAGGGACTCTACAAAGAACCCTCTAAACTTTAGTCAATCAAAAAAAGTAGATTTTCCTCTTCCAAAACCTGATGAAGACAAAGTTTTGGGTGGTAGCATCATAAAGCACAAAGAGACCAATGATGTAGTGGAAAGAATGAATATGGATATCATTTATAGAGAGGGAAAAAGTATCTGTGTGATGCAAGGACATCCAAAATTCTCAAAAGCCAAGAGGGAAGAAACCATAAGGTTAAAGGAAGAAGCTAAAAAGCTGAAGGCTGACAAAAGAGCACAAGCAAAGCTTGAAAAATAGCTAAAGTCAAGTCAGGATGAAGAAAAGAAGAAGATTGAAGACAAGAGTGAAGAAGACAAGATTGAAAGCAGAAATGTGGATATGGGGAATGTGGTTGGTGAGAGTAAGGAGGAAAGAAAGGAATAAAGGAATGGCAGAAAGGGAACAGAAAGAAGGCCAATGCAAAAAGGAAGAGTGAAGATGACACTGTAGAAACCCAATCAAAATCTAAACCACTACCTTCCATTCCTGAGCCTTTTGTTGCTGATCCTAGTATAAATGTCCATGGTGAACCAATCATTCCTAAAGAGGAACCTATTGATTGGGACACTATCAACTTGCCTACCTTCCTAACTACCTCTCCACCACCAAAGAAACTGAAAAGAAAATCCAAATCTACACCTCCCCTAACCTCAAGTAAATTCACTCAGAAATATAAACCTAAGCCCAAGCCACAAGCCTCAAAGGATGATTATGTTCACATTTGTGACATAAAAGAGTTTACATATATTGAACTCTATCTGGATGAGCTGGAGGAAGTAAAGGGAATAAGTGCATACAAACAGCTCCTAGAAAGGCTAGTGTTCAAGTATAGAGGAAGTGAGGAAAGGACTTGGTCTCTTCAAAGAATTCTGAATGAAGGATATTTGTTAGATATATTTGATAATGTCATGGCTAATATGTTTTATGTTTAGCTTTCAGATCTTACTTGAACAGGATAAATCAGTACTTAACTGTTGATCAGTACTTATACTGGAAGTCAGGACTTAAGGATATCAGTACTTATGTTATCAGGAGATAATCATCAGAAGATAGATATCAGAACTTAAGTGCTGAAGGATGATCAGATAAGGACAGTAGCTGATTAAAGGAGAGAAGATCAAGATAAACATAAGAAGAGATATGCATGAAGAAGGAATTCTGTAAAGAATGGAATACTTGGAAGAAAAGATATCTGATTGATATATTTTAGGAAGCAGAATTATATTCCATATCAATTAGCGATTATCTTGTAACTGTGTAGTATATAAACACAGACATAGGGTTTACACTATAAGTGTTATCATTATTAGAGAAGATTATTCATTGTAACCCTAGCAGCTCTCGTGATATTTGTTCATCACTGAGAGGTAACAGTTCCATACTGTAACAGAGTTTATTGTTTCAATAAAGTTTGTTTTCTGTTACTTAAGTTCTTAAAGTTCGATTTGAGTGTACTATACACTGTATTCACCCCCTCTACAGTATGTGTGTGACCTAACAATTGGTATCAGAGCCTATTTGTTAACATACATACAGTTAAAGATCCAAACACAATCATGTCGGACACAGAAACTCCAACTAAGCCTACCAAAACTGAGGAATCACCAAAGACACAAATTCAGAGTCGGTATGAGACCATCAGAGTTCCCATACTGAGACCATCTGAATATCCCATATGAAAGGTAAGGATGACCATGTTCCTGGAAGCAACAGATCCAGAATACCTTGATAGAATCAAGGAAGGCCCTCACAAACCAACCAAGCTCGTTGTTGCAGTTGAAGGTGAAACAGCAAAGACCGTACCAAAGGAGAAGTGTGATTATATTGCTGAAGACATAGCATCAATTGCTAAGGATGCTAAGGTACGGCACTTACTGCATAGTGCCATTGATAATGTAATGTCAAACAGGATAATCAACTGCAAGACTGCTAAGGAGATATGGGATGCTCTGGAAATAAGGTGTCAGGGAACTGACACAATTAAGAAGAACAGGAAGACAATACTCACTCAAGAGTATGAACACTTTGACTCAAAGACTAATGAGTCATTGAATGATTTATATGATAGATTTGTTAAACTTTTGAATGATTTATCATTGGTTGATAAAGAGTATTATCTTGAAGATTTAAACCTTAAGTTCCTGTTAGCTCTTCCTGAATGCTGGGATTTGAAGGCAACGACAATAAGAGACAACTACAATCTTGATGAAACAAATCTTGACGAAATCTATGGAATGCTCAAGACTCATGAGCTGGAGATGGAACAAAGAAGCAAGAGGAAAGGAGGAAAGTCAAGGACAATTGCTCTTAAGGCTGAAGAAGAATTCCCCAAAGCAGCTTCCTCAAAGAAAGACAAGGGTAAAGCTCTTTTCATAAAGTCTGATACTGAGTCATCAAGTTCTGAGAGTGATGATGACTCAGATTCTGAAAGCTTGCCTGAGACTGATGCTGATGAGGAGATGATGAAGCTATGTGCTCTTATGATGAAAGGAATCACAAAGATTGCATACAGGAAGTTCAGTAAGGGAAAGAAGTTTTCCAGGAAAGGCATAAGTTCTGATAAGAAGAATTTCAGAAGATCTGAAGGCAGAGGAGGAAAGTCTGACAGAGGAGATTACACCAATGTTAAATGCTATAACTGTGGTGAGAAAGGCCACATATCTCCTGATTGCAAGAAGGTAAAGGGTGACAAAGGCAAGGCTCTTGTCATAAAGTAGAAAAGCTGGACAGACACCTCAGACTCTGAAAGTGAGGAAAACTATGCATTGATGGCAAATGCTGATAAAGAAAGTGTTGAGAGCAGTTCTGAAGCTGCTGAAACAAAGGTACCTCAGACTACTTATGCTTTTCATACTGATGATATTAATGAGTTGAGAAGATATCTTAAAACCATGTTTGTTAGTTATAGAGATCAAACTTTAACATGTGAAAGATTAACTTCTGAAAATCTTGCATTTAAGAAAAGAAATGATTTCTTAGAAAAAGAGTTAGTCATGTTCCATCAAACTCAGAAGGATAGAGATGATGCTTTTTATGTTAGGAATGAAGTGCTAAAAATAAATGAATCTCTAAAAACTGAGTTAGAAAAGGAAAGAGAGATTATCAAGACTTGGACTAACTCTGGCAAAACAACTCAAAATTTGCTAAGTAGTGGAAACTGGAAAGAGGGCTTAGGTTATGGAGAAGATAAGAATGATAAAGGAACTGAAGAAATTAAGTCTGTTGATAAGCAAAAGCCAAAGTTAAAACCTGTTAAGTTTGTAACTGTAAAGTCTGAAAATGAAAAATTAGAAGTTACAAAGAAATTAACTTCTGACAAACTAAAACAGGAAAAGACAGCTGAAGTGAACATAGGCTTAATGACAAAGAAGCAGCTTAAGCATAAGCTGAAAGATGTTAAGAATGCAAACAAGGTAAAATCACCTAGGAAAAATAGGAATAGAAAGGAAGGTGTAAATAAAAGCAATAATTATAAACCTGTTCCTGATGCTTCTAGGAAAACATGTCATAACTGTGGAAGTTCTAACCATCTGGCTTCTTTTGGCAGGAAGAATAAGAATATTAACTCCTTACCTTCAAAGTCAGGAGTTAAGAGTCAGTCTGTTAGATACAAACCACAAAATCCTTGTTTTAATTGTGGTAGTTTATGGCATTCCATTTATACTTGTAAGGAATATCATAGCTTGTACTATGATTATTATCAAATAAAACCTTCTTTGAAGAAAGTTTCCATTATTCCTTCTAGTGTAAATTCTGATTCAAAGTCTGATAGTGTAAGTTCTGATAAGAAAAATGTTAACATAAACTCTGATGCTAAATCCGCTGCAAATGTTAATAAACTTAATAAGGCCAAAGGATCCAAGCAAGTCTGGGTCCTTAAAACTAATAATTAGTGGTCTTTGTGATTGCAGGGCAACAGGAAAAATATTCTAGTTCTGGACAGTGGATGTTCAGGACATATGACTGGAAATAAGGCCCTGCTATCAGACTTTGTGGAGAAAGCTGGCTCAAGTGTTTCTTATGGAGATGGAAACATTGGAAAAACATTGGGATATGGCAATATCAATCTTGGAAATGTCATAATTAAACAAGTAGCTCTGGTCTCAGGACTTAAACATAACCTACTGAGTATAAGTCAAATCTGTGACAGAGGTTATCATGTTGATTTCTTTGAAGAACACTGTGAAATTGTGAGTAAATCTAAAGGCAAAGTTGTTCTGAAAGGATATAGGCGTGGTAACATTTATGAAGCTAAGCTTTCAACAAGTACTGATGGTTCTACAATCTGTCTGATGAGTAGAGCATCAATTGAAGAAAGCTGGAATTGGCATAAGAAACTCTCTCATTTAAATTTCAACAATATAAATGAACTGGTCAAGAAAGATCTTGTGAGAGGATTGCCAAACACAGTATTTGCTCCTGATGGTCTTTGTGATTCATGTCAGAAAGCCAAACAAAGAAAATCTTTATTCAAGAGCAAGACTGAATCATCAATTCTTGAGCCTTATCATCTACTACATGTTGATCTATTTGGTCCAGTAAATGTCATGTCTATTCCAAAGAAGAAGAATGCGTTGGTCATAGTGGATGAGTTCACCAGATACACATGGGTGTATTTCTTGCATACAAAAAGTGAAACTGCATCAATCTTGATTGATCATGTCAAACATCTGGATAAAATGGTCAAAGAATCTGTGAAAGTTTTAAGGAGTGATAATGGCACTGAGTTCAAGAATTTGATAATGGAAGAGTTCTGCAAAAGCCATGGAATAAAGCAGGAATTTTCAGCTCCTGGAACTCCACAGCAAAATGGAGTTGTTGAAAGGAAGAATAGAACTCTCATTGAAGCTGCACGTACAATGCTTGAAGAAGCAAAGCTTCCAACCTATTTCTGGGCTGAAGCTGTGCAGACTGCTTGTTTTACTCAAAATGCAACACTCATTAACAAGCATGAAAAAACACCATATGAGATGGTGAAGAAAAAGAAGCCAAATCTGAAATACTTTCATGTATTTGGATGCAAGTGTTTTGTTCTCAAGACTCATACTGAACAGCTATCAAAGTTTGATCTAAAAGCTGATGAAGGAATCTTTGTTGGATATCCACTTTCCACAAAAGCCTTCAGAGTCTATAATTTGAGAACAAAAGTAGTCATGGAATCTATCAATGTCTCTTTTGATGACAAGAAGATTACTGGTCTTGAAGATTTCATTGACCATGATCAGCTGAGATTTGAAAATGAAGACTCAAATTCTGATACTGAAAATCCTGAAAGTCTAAGTCCTGATACTGTAAACTCTGATGGAATAAACTCTGATGTTATTGAAACTGTGGTGGCTACGCCAAGGGAAGATGCACCGATGCAGGGGGAGCATACTCAAGATCCTACCACAGCTCAAGAAACATCAGAACATACATCTGGCTCTTCAAATTCTGATTCGTCAAGTTCTGATAAGCCAAGTTCTGATAGTGCTAAAAATTTAAATACTGAAGACTCCAACTCAGAGAGCATAGTTTCAGGGGGAGCATCAGAAAATGAAAATGAAGATAGCATGGATCATGGGGGAGCATCCAGTTCTAGAGAAAACCTTCCATCTGCAAGGAAGTGGACAAAATCACATACACCTGATTTGATAATTGGAAATCCTGATGCATGTGTCAGAACTAGAACAGGTACTTCAAATGAATGTCTTTACAATTCTTTTCTCTCTCAGACTGAGCCAAAGAAAGTGGAAGAAGCTCTTCAAGATGCTGATTGGGTGCGAGCAATACAGGAAGAGTTGAATGAATTTGAAAGAAACAAAGTCTGGACCCTAGTGCCAAGACCAAAGAATAGATCTGTTGTTGGTACAAAGTGGGTATTCAGAAACAAAACTGACAGTGATGGCATAATTACAAGGAATAAGGCAAGGCTGGTTGCAAAAGGATATTCTCAACAGGAGGGAATTGATTATGATGAAACATTTGCACCAGTTGCTAGGTTAGAAGCCATAAGGATATTCTTGGCTTATGCTGCTCACAAAAAGTTTACTGTCTTTCAAATGGATGTGAAAAGTGCTTTTCTCAATGGAGAATTGGAGGAGGAGGTATATGTTGAACAACCTCCAGGTTTTGTAGATACCAAACATCCAGATTATGTCTACAGGCTTGATAAAGCACTTTATGGACTTAAGCAAGCTCCTAGAGCATGGTATGAGACTTTAGCTCAGTTTCTTCTGGAAAGTGGATTCAACAGAGGGACAATAGACAAAACACTGTTCTACCTCAACCATGGAAAGGACTTACTTCTGGTCCAGATTTATGTTGATGATATCATTTTTGGATCTACAAATGACAAACTTTTAAAAAAGTTTGCCAAACTAATGCAGTCAAGATATCATATGAGTATGATGGGGGAACTTAGCTATTTTCTGGGCCTTCAAGTCAAGCAGAATGAGGAAGGCACTTTTATTTGTCAAACCAAGTACACCAGAAACTTGCTGAAGAAATTTAGAATGCAAGATTGTTCAAGTGCATCCACTCCAATGGCCACTGCAACAAAACTGGATAAGGATACCGGTAAATCAGTAGATATTACTAACTACAGAGGTATGATTGGCTCTCTACTCTATCTAACTGCTAGTAGACCTGATATCATGTATGCTACCTGTCTTTGTGCAAGATTTCAAGCAGATCCAAGAGAACCTCACTTAACAGCTGTAAAAAGAATCTTTAAGTATCTTAAAGGAACAGCTGCTCTGGGATTATGGTATCCTAGAGAATCAGATTTTAAACTAATAGGTTACTCAGATGCAGAATTTGCAGGTTGCAAAATTGACAGGAAAAGCACAAGTGGAAGCTGTCAATTTCTTGGAGGCAGATTGGTTTCTTGGTACAGCAAGAAATAAGTCAATTTCCACATCAACTGGAGAAGCAGAGTATATTGTTGCAGGAAGCTGTTGTGCACAGATTCTTTGGATGAAGAATCAGTTACTGGATTATAGGTTAACATATTTCAAAATCCCTATTTACTGTGATAATCAAAGTGCTATTGCTATGACAGGTAATCCAGTTCAACATTCTATGACAAAGCACATCAGCATCAAGTACCACTTCATCAGGGAACATGTGGATGAAGGTACAGTGGAATTGCATTTTATTCCCACAGATCAACAACTAGCAGATATCTTCACAAAACCACTGTGTAAAGCTACTTTTACAAGATTGGTAAATGAACTTGGAATGGTTTCAGGTTCTTTCTCTAAATCTGCTTAGTCTTGTTCTGTGTTATCAGACTTTATGCTCAGTATTTACAGAATTAATCTCATTGTGTATTCTGTGCTTAATTGATAAATATCTTTAAGTACTGACTGTTGTCTGATATATGTTTTTAAACTCTGATAAGTGATATGTCTGTTCAAGTACCTATTCAATCCTATGAGGATAATTATGCTAGATACTGACCTAGTAGTCTTCAATAAACAAATGATTCCATGTAAGAAGTAATTATTTCAGTGGAAATCTTATGACACTAGAAAATTCTGATAATTGAGCTTAGTTAAGTTTACTTTGTATATCTTATTACTAAGTCACAAAATAGAATAATGATATTCATCTGTTAAGTTCTGATATTAGTAAAACTGCTGAATGTACTAAGTGCTGATAAACCTCACTTATCAAAAGAAAAAGCAAAAAGATCAAATAATAAAATCAGGTACTCCTTTGAGATCTAGAGTAAAAATGTGGAAGGGACGACCCAAGTGCATTGCTGGTATTAAGTAAATATGCATTAGAAAAGCAAAATATTTTCTTGGTGACTTTTCACACTCTATGATTACTGGAGAAATACTCTGATAATATCATAAATTCTGATAAACAGTCGTGACTCACTTACACTGAGAAGCCACTGTAAAATAGAATTTCAAAAGATGCATAAAATTAGCACAAAACAGTTGAGGTGGACTCAAGCATGAACTCATTCATCAGTAGGTTTCAGGACAATGACAGCTCTTTAGCAAAATTTTAGTTATGCCTTATTTCTAAGATGTATTGAAGTGACTCAGACTTTACTCTTTGTCTGTTATTTAGCTTAATGCACACACTAATCACTCCATATGAATGATGAAAATTACTTGGTGGTCTATGTTATTTTAGATAAACAGTCACTGTGTCACTTTGCACAAATTCTGAGGACAAGTTCTAGTTACACGTTCTAATGATTAAGTTCTGAAGTCTATAACTCACAACTTGTATGAGGATTTACTAAGATGGGCATTCCTTTTTCGAGTTAAGAAATTATGTTCTGATGACTGTTAAATTCTGATATAAGTCTAAGTTCTGATATTACAGTCTAATGTTTTACTTGACTTATCTGTGAATAAAATTTGATAACAGTCTCAGTTAATAATTGAATATGTTGAAGTGGAAGATTAATAGTCACTATGGTTAGGGTTAATGGTATTTGTACCTGAACAGTCCAATGTTACTTGTTTCTTGTGCGCTTTAAACCATGTTTCCTCTTTCCAATGAATGTTATTCTTTTTCAAAGTCTAGGGAGACGAGGTAGAATTAATTCTACCTGTCAGCACATCGGGTATGCAATTATTAATCAAACTCATTTTGATTTTGCAACTGCTTTAATTGGTTTTATTGGGGATAGGATGACAGAGGATCGAGATGTTGTTTATTTTGCTAGATTCTGTCAACTTATTTACACTTATTGTACTGATGAACCTCATTTAGTCAGCACCCAAACCCCACCTTTTAAGGTTGCAAAACGATACTTTAATGACCTGATAAATGCTGAGACTAAGAAAAAAGTGGTTAGACCATTACAGATTCCTCAGTCTGTAAAACAGATCTTAGTAAATGCTGATCCTGATACTTATAGATCTGTTTGCTCTGATGTCCAACCAACTCCAAACACCCAAAATCCATCAACCTCAGTACCTACCTCTCATTCTACTCAACCTACCCTCAGAACATATCTCAAATCCTATCTCTCCACTTCACAGACTGCTCAACCTGCATCTTCAGCACCTACTGTGAAATCTTCATCTTCCAAGCCAAAGAGGACAAAGAATGTTCCTCAAACACCTCAAAAGAGAAGGAGGATTGCATTGAGAGATGAATCTGATTCTGAGGAACCGGTTCCTGCTAGAGAACCTGTTGTAACTGAAGCTGAGAAAGAGATTTCTCAGAAGGATTCTGAAATTAGGGGTTCTAGGCTTCTCAAGAGGCTTAGACGAATGCCAGTTCCTGAAACTCCCAAGGAATCCAAATCAACAAGGAAGTACAAGAAACAGAGGGCACAAAGGCCAGTTTCAGATGATGAAGAGGAAGCAGCTAAGGAAGGGGATCAGGAATCTCTGATCTCACAAGACAAGGAATTTGCTCCAGTCACTTCTTCTCCATCAACTCCATCTCAGGAAGCTGTATCTGACAAGGCTAACTCACCATCTGTGTCTCTTATTGATCCAGGTACAAGTGCTGATATTGATGTTCAATACTTGGTTGTGTCTGAAGTATTTCTCTTAGAAGCTCCAACAACAAATAATCCTTCCACAACACCTGTTACTGATGCTGTTCAAACTCCAGAGTTATCAACAACACCTTCTCTGCATCAAGATGCTGATGATCAGACTTTAGGTGCGCATCAGGATATGGCTGTTGATCAGAACTTAGTATCAGATCAGCAATTAGAGGATGCTGAAGCCTCCATTACTACTCACACTGTTGTCTTATCAGAAGATACTGATTCTTTAAGTTCTGATGCTGCAAATGCTGGAGATACTGGTGATGCTGCTCCAACTGTAGATGCTGATGAAGCAGGTCCTTCAGGACATACTCCTCAACAGACTCTTCCTAAGTCTGAACTGGTAAAGAAGTTTGTTACCGGGGAAGCACCAGTACCTTGGAGTGAAACTCCTGCAGGTCAGGAGTGGACTAAGGAATGGAACTCAGTTTCATGTGTTCCAACTGAAAAACATCTTGCTGAGCACTTGACTAAAGCTGATGAAATGTTAAATTATGATGATTTTAAAACCCAGCTTAGAGTCACTGCATTGAGTACTAAACATCTACAAGGTCTTCATTCAACTACTCATGCAGAGCTACACAAGATTCAGGAACAAGTTTGGAAAATTGATAAGAAAAAGTTCTTTCAACCTACCATTGACAGGATTGCTTATATTGAGAAAACTCAAGAGAAACAACAAGCTCAGATTGATGAAATTCTGACAAATCAAGCTTCTCAGCAATCGCAACTTACTGAAATCCAATCCTCAGTGGAATTACTTATCTCTCTTTTTACTACCTGCTGATGCCAAAAAGGGGGAGAAGGTAATTAAGTCCAAATGCAAAACTAACAAGACACTGCAAGGAAAGGATGATGGAAATGATGATCAAGGATACTCTAGAATGGGTAGCGGTCATAGTCAAGGTAGAAGGTTTACATCAAGACAAGCTAGTCACAGGACAAGTTCTGATACTGGGAAAAGAATAAGTTCTGCTGCTGGTAAAAGGATAAGTTCTGATGAACTTCTAGATCTTGATGAGGAAATGTCAAGACAGTTATTTCTTCAAGAAAATCCAGGAATGGACTTGGAAAGTTTAAAGGAAGAAGAAGCCAGACTTAAATCAGAGAAAGTCACATCTAAATCTGAAGCTTTTGGTAAAAAATCACTTCCAAAACTCAAAGGCATTGTTATCAAAGAAAGGACACATACTGAAGCAACATTGGCTAGATCACAACCATAGATAGATCCAAGATCCAAGGGTAAAGAAAAGGTTGGTGAACCTATCAAGGTTTATGTACCTCCTGAGGAAGAAGAAATTACTGATGAAAATGATGATCTTGCACTGACTTCAAGAAAAGTTCTTAAAACAACCTCTGACATGGCTCAAGTTGTTCAGAGTCAAGAAATTGTAAGTTCTGATATTCAGAAGAAGCAAGTAACCTCTGACATAGCTCAAGTTAACTTGATATCAGAAAATAGATCAAAGACACTCCTACCAGGATTCACTAAAGCAAAACAGACTCAATCTTTGAAGACTACTGCAAGTGGTTTTGAAGCAAGAGTAGTTACTGGAAAGGAAGCTAGAGATAAAACTGGATTGGGAAGTGCTGATTAAAGAAGAGTACACAACACTACCAATGATCCAACTTCCTTGAGTGAACCAGGTATTGGAGCAACTCCTGAGAGATTGAATCAACTGGAATCTGTACAGATGGTTTACCATACCTACTTGAAAGAATACATCATGTTGTATTTCATGAAAGATGGTAGGGTTTATCATATAAGACAAAATGCCATTCCATTGAAGTATTTTGAAGAATTGGAGCATGTACTTTTCTTACTTCAAGTGGATGACAGAATAACAGGGACTGCTGCAAACTACTTAAAAGAACAGATTCAGAGACAGAAAAGGCTTTATTCTGTTAAGTTTGACAGCATATATGTTCCAAAGTACAGAGATCACAATGGTGATATTGTTGATATGAAGCCTAATACTGCACAGATCAGAACATATCTTGGTATTAAGGGACTTGAATTCAATCTAGAGTCTGACAAAGCTTATGTCATAAGACTAGATCAGGAGTAGAGAAAAGCAAAGATCAATGATCTCAGAGCTGCAATCTTTCAAACTGGTGAAGATACTGCAGAGCTTAAAGATGTCAAAAGGAGAATGATTGATGAACTCAGATATGCTGAGAAATGTTTGTTGAAGAACTATCTCAGAACAACTCCTGACATCAGAGAGATCATAAAATGATGAAACCAAGTCGAAGATCTACAAATGCTTAAATTCTGATATTTATACAGACTGAAGTTGTTATCAGAAGTTGAAATTGATAAAAGCTTTAAGGACTGTAAGTTGTAGTTATCTAGTCTAATTCTCATGCATTTGTACTTAATGTTTTTGACATCATCAAATATCTGTTAAACTTGTATATTATGTTAATTTACAAGTTGGGGGAGATTGTTAGATATATTTGATAATTTCATGGCTAATATGTTTTATGTTTAGCTTTCAGATCTTACTTGAACAGGATAAATCAGTACTTAACTGTTGATCAGTACTTATACTGGAAGTCAGGACTTAAGGATATCAGTACTTATGTTATCAGGAGATAATCATCAGAAGATAGATATCAGAACTTAAGTGCTGAAGGACGATCAGATAAGGACAGTAGCTGATTAAAGGAGAGAAGATCAAGATAAACATAAGAAGAGATATGCATGAAGAAGGAATTCTGTAAAGAATGGAATACTTGGAAGAAAAGATATCTGATTGATATATTTTAGGAAGCAGAATTATATTCCATATCAATTAGCGATTATCTTGTAACTGTGTAGTATATAAACACAGACATAGGGTTTACACTATAAGTGTTATCATTATTAGAGAAGATTATTCATTGTAACCCTAGCAGCTCTCGTGATATTTGTTCATCACTGAGAGGTAACAGTTCCATACTGTAATAGAGTTTATTGTTTCAATAAAGTTTGTTTTCTGTTACTTAAGTTCTTAAAGTTCGATTTGAGTGTACTATACACTGTATTCACCCCCTCTACAGTGTGTGTGTGACCTAACACTATTCTACCTTGGTTAGAGTCTACTCAGCTATCAAAAGGGATTCTGGCTTTACCAGGACTGCCAAAACTGAGATTCTCAACAAGATTGCCAGCATAAGGAAAACTTGGTGGGAGTCTAATCCCTTTCCTAGAACACTACTCATCTCTAAGCATGGAATTACTATTCATAAATCACCTCAGTGGTTGATGGAGTTCAAAGACAATAAACGAGTCAGAAGATTTTTCAGACTTGAAGACCAGCTTAAAATTGCCAGTAATGAAACTCTCAAGGACATGCAATCTAAGTTGGATATCAGTGAAGAAGATGAAGCTGAATTCTATAGACAACTCCAACTCCAAGTAGAGGAAAATGACAGGAGGCTAGGGAAGAAAACAAGGGATCAAAGGAAAAGAAAATAATCTGCTCAGCCTAAAGGAGCATCCTTGGAAATAATGTAATTCTTCAATTCTATCTCAGTACATACACTTTTGCAGCACTTTAGAATTTCTACATGATTTCAGTTCATATATTTGTTAAGTGTTTTGTTATCATCAAGTTAAACCCAAATTTATGCCTACAATTCTAGTAGACATAAATAGGGGGAGATTGTTAGGAATATGTTTATTAGTTTGATGATAAGTTAAACAAAACACTTAAGTAGAAATCTAGTGTAATAACCCAAATTTTTGGAATTTTTTTGAAACCCTTATGAATAGTGATTTTGCTGATTATGCTGAATAAGAAAACTTTCATGCCACACTATGTAGGGGTTCTTCTATTATTATTCTGAGATCATATTAGTACTTTATATGGGATATAAGTGTATGTAAAGATCGTCAGAATCTAAATTCGAACACTTTGATTTTTACCGAAAATACCAGATACCAAAAGAATTGAGTATAAGGTAACAGGATAAAAGGGATTTAAATTTAAGGATTATAAGAGGGGATCATAAAAAGGAATATAATGTATTGAGAAAGGTTAAGGGAACCCAAGTAATAAGATCCCGGGTATGATACCTCAAACGATAAACGAGAACGAAAGCTAAGTGAACCGTATAACAGATCAGCGATCATTAGCCAAGTAATTAGGAGTTAATCAAAGAGGTTAATGATGATGATGTCATCACACCAACAAGAAGAAGATAAGTGTGGGAAGATGACATAAGTGGATGATATAAGCATGACCAAATGAGAAGGTATTGTTGGTTGATTTCAAGCCACACAAAAATTTGATGGAATTGTTTGATCTGAAAGGAGATCTTCTATAATTTCGCACGTGAGGGCCATGGTAAAAGGTTAATTAACAACAAAAATAAAGCAACCAAGACAAAACAAATCAAAAACACAAGTTTACTTTCACTTTCAAGAACATCAAGCTCTCGGCTTTCCTTCATTTTCAAAGAGAAAAAAAATCAAAATCCAAGATCCAAGCATTGTTAAATCATGCGGTAATTATCCAAGGTTCCTTATACATAGATATAGCTATCCCATGAATCTAAGCTTCAATTTCCTTCACAATCTCTTCCAATAATTCAAGGAAGAAGATGGTGAATAGTATCTTTCAAAAAATAACTTTAGTTTTCTTGAATTTTTATGAAAGTTTAAGCAAGGATTAAGGTTCTTTTAGGCATTCAAAGCTCTTGTGTTGTGTTAAGAAGCTTCAAGAAGGTATAAACTCCAAACCCTAGCTTTAGTTTTGATTAATTAGGAATGGTTATGATTGATATAGTATATGAGAAGCATGATGCTTGTTTGTTTAAAGTTTGGTTGAGTTTGTAGAGATTTTGAAGGTTGAATCTTGGTTATTAGTTAATGAACCTTAGTTTGGTTAGTAGCTTTTGTTGTGATTGAATAAGTTGGATAAAACATGAAGTAATGGATTGATGTGGTGAGGTTTGGAGGGATTTTGGTTGTAATTTTGATTGTGGGTTGAATTGTGGATTGATTGGAGTGGTATAAACTTTGGTAATCGCGTAAGCATAGCCGTCGTAATGTCCGATTTACTTTAGACTGTTTTGTTCTTAACATCAGGAAACGAGAACTCACTGTTAGGTTTTGACCATTGCCATGATTAGATATTTCATGTTACGAGATTCGTTTTGATATGTGGTTCGTATGAATCCGATGTACGGTTTAGGAGAAACGACCGTTTTAAGTAACGGCGTTTCGCGATCGAACCATTACCCCTCGCCTTACTTTGAAACCTTGGTTAAGGACTTCAAATGACTAATTGGGGTATGAAACATTTATGTAAAGTGGATTAGGCAGTTGGTAAGGTGCTCGCGAAAGAATCGCCTTAAAACTCTTAATGGTTAATTTATTAAAAATGGTGGAGCCGAGGGTACACGAGCGACTTAAGTGAATCGTTAAGCGCTAAAGCAAACGTTAGGGTTCAATTGGTTAAAGTCTAGTTTCTTAAGCGACCGGGGTTTAATTCCGACTTATGTTGTTGTTCATAGGTTATCGGACCCACTATAAGCTTAAGTCTATCCGGGAGCACTCAGGCAAGTTTTCTATCCGTTATACTGTTGTTGTGATGTATACATATGTATATGCATTATCTTGTGATAGATGCATGCTGGTTAATTAGCAAATCTTGCGATATATTGGAGCATGTGATATGGTATATATGCATGTCTGTTTCATAATCTTGATATATATATGTTGATTCAATTGCTTATAAGTTGCATAATACCTATGCTAGAGATAAGCAGTAGTTGCGTATACTCTTATTATAGGGGACCCAAAGGTGAACATATTTTCTGAACCAAGAGACGATGTTCCCGAGTATATTAAATATATATATATATAAATAGTTTTCAAAACTATTATTCTAATAAGGTTTATTCGATAACTTTATTTCAGTTAATGAATATTATTTTCAATATTCATTCGAGGACTTATGACTCCGCTTATTTTACTTAATGAATATTATTTTGAATATTCATTCGAGGACTTATGACTCCGCTTATTTTATTTAATGAATATTATTTTGAATATTCATTCGAGGACTTATGACTCCGCTTATTTTATTTAATGAATATTAGTTGAATATTCATTCGAGGACTTATGACTCCGTTTATTTACTAATTAATATTCTTTATTTTATTAAAGAATAATGTTTCGATAATCAAACTTATTTTCGATTATTCAAATAAAGATCATACTTTCGTATAAGTATATCTTTGGTTATTTAATATCCATTTCAAGTATGAGTTTTAAAACTTTTACTTCAATTATTTTCATAAGGATTATCCTTACGGGAATATTATTTAAATAATAATATTCAGATATTTTCTAATATATTGGGACTGATTTATTTTATTAAATCAGCATTACTCCAAACATTCTTAAAAATGTTTTCGAGTCTTCAAAATGATTTTTAAAAGTTAGCGCGGATCTCAAAACTCATTTTTATATTTAAGATCTTCCTTTCAAGGGGATTTAAATATTCGCTCAAAACCTGAGGGATCCGGTTAGGTGGTGTATTTTATATTCGCAACGTGGTTGCTGTTTTGAGACAACAATTTGATTACTTGCCCAATGTTCGGGAAGTAAGTCCATCTGATTGAGTTGGCATAAGCGATAGGCCGGGGTACGGTCTATGAAGGTGTAAGAGGCTGGGTGACAGTCCATCCACGCGTGAGTGGCCGGGTAACGGTCTAGCGCGAGGTCCGAATGCGGCCAGGGTGATGACCGGCGAGGAATTCATCCATCTACAGTAGAAAAGGTTACTTATTGGTATCTTTTCCTGATCAGCAAGATATCGGGTTTATGCCAAATTTCTTTTCTTTCCAAATTCATTGGATATTGCAACTCTGTTCATACTTTACATGACAGAGGTTTTCAGGAAATGTATGGGAGATATATATGAATATATATATATATTGGGACTTATTGAAGTATCTCGTAACTTCATTTCATTCAATAATAATTCAAAGATTGAATCTATTCAAGTCTTATCTTGTAGTCTCATCTGTGTGATGAACTTTTGAAACTAATTATAACTTGAACGGTGGTAGTTTAATTAGTATTCGGAAAAGATATAAGTATATTGGAGTATCTTGTAACTTCATCTTTTAAACTTATATCTAGTAAATGATTATCTTGTGCATGTCAAAGATTTTCAGAAAAACGTTGAGACAAGGTTAGATATATGAGATCACCTTGCAACGATATTTTTATACAGTTATAAACTAGAACTCTGGGTATATTATACATGTCAGAGAATTTCAAAGATTGTGAAAAGTATATATGTATATATATACTGAATATTTTGTGACTTGGTCACGTTAAGATATCAACTTGGTTCATTTCTTCTTAACCAAGACTTTCTTGAGTACTATGAGAATGCTCATATATTGTAAATTACTATACATACTATTTTGGTGGGCTTGTTGCTCACCCTTGCTTTCTTCTTTCATCACACAACATCAGATAGACAAGATGAACAGGATCAAGCTCCCAATTCACGAGTGGATAGGAAATGTTCCGCAGTTTCCTATAGGCGTTGATGTCGCTGTAGCCGAGGTAGGAACTACCAATAGGCTAGGCTTTCAACTTTTGATGTACCAGACTTATGTATCTTTATGAATTGTAATAATGGCAAAAAAATGTAAATTTATTCAGAAACCCTTTTAAGGTGTAATGGCATATAATTGTGGAATAAAATGATTCGTGTTATTTTTGGATATTCATCTCTGAGACTATAACTTGTGGTGTGTGTGTTTATTGTGGGGTCACAGTACGGAGTAGTTGATTGTTTATTAAGATTGGGTGTTATTAAGGGAAATGGAACTCGTGACAACCCGGATCCCCGACCCCGGATTTGGGGGTGTTACAGAAATGGTATCAGAGCTAAGCGTTATAAACCTCAGAGATGATATGACGTTAAAATAATAAGTTCACTAAGATAATAAGAACTCTTGACAAGTTCATAGTCGGACTACCTAACGTAGTACTGACAGTTAAAACCCTTATGGGAACCCTTATAAATATCGTGATAGAAGCGTAGTTCGTTATCGTATATGGTAGCGGGACTCCGAACCCTGAGGTTGAGGAGCAACAATGCGATGATGTTTTATTACTTATTGGAGATCAGATTATGGATTCGATAGAGCGTCCTAACGCGGGACCGGATGATGTTCATATTGAGGATGTAGCGGTTGAGGATGTTGTCCTAGAAGGGATTGTTGCTGAGAAGAATCCCGTGGAGGATCCTGACAAGAATGAATAAAGGACCACTGAGGAATTGATGACCATGGTTAGGGGAATTACCAGAGGTAGGATTGGCTGGTCACTACCGGGGATTCGTTCAAGTTTGTAAAGATAGTAGCCCCTTTAACACGACTTACTCGTAAGACTCAGAAGTTCGAATGGACAGAGAAATGTGAGAACAACTTTTAAGAACTAAACAAAGGTTGGTGACAGCTACTATGTTGGCGTTGCCGGATGGAAAAGGAGATTTTGTGATGTGTAATGATGCTTCGCATAAAGAATTAGGGTGCTTCTTATACAGCACAGCAAGGTAATCGCGTACGCGTCAAGACAATTAAAGGAATATAAAATTCGATGTCCCCACCCATGAGCTTGGGCTCGGGGCAATAGTTTTGCCCTAAAGATTGGAGGCACTACTTGTATGGAGAGAAGTGCGAGATTTACAAAAGCCATAAGTGCTCTAGTGCATTTTTACGCAGAAAGAGCTCAACATGCGCAAGAGGAGGTGGATAGAGCTAATCGAGGATAACGATTATGAGATTCTTTATCATCCAGGGAAAGCCAAAATGGTGGCTAATGCCCTTAGTATAAAAGAGAGACTCAAGATGAAACTGTCTTTGGGAGAGTTGATAAGAGATTTTGAGAAAATGGAAATAGAAGTGAAGGTAACCGGAGCCGGTACCGAAAAACTGTTGAGATTGCAATACAGCCCGAATTATTGGAAAAGAACATATTGTGCCAGAAAAAGTGATGAATGAAGGCAGAGAGCCAACAAATAGATAAGAGATTAATACCGAGAAAGATAATAAGGGAATAATGAGGTATTCCTACAGAATTTGGGTTCCAAATGTTCAAGAGCTTAAAGATGAGATCTTAGATGAAAGCTAGTTTGAGGAATAAGATTTAGAGCAAACCCTTAACGTGATAGTCAGGGAGGTCGCCATCAAGATAGAAGGAACCCATAACATAATGGAGTGGAAAATGAGGATTTAAAACATGTAGGATGACCCCAATTATGGGGAGAAGGAGGGAACGTTCAGACTAAGGAAACGGAAGTCGAGTAAGGAAAGGAGACCCGAGACGGTACTCCTATACGGCAATTCATGGACCTGTCTAAAAAGAACTTAGACTATTATCCCCAACCACCACCCTGAGGAGACAGTGCGGTGTGAAATTCTTTCAGGACCTTTAAGTCACTAAGCTCTCAGAGTTCCAAGGAACAAGCAAACCCAGTAGAGGAGAGAGCCTGGCTAAAGGAAATATAGGAATCATTTGAGATTCTAAATGATGGACGAATCACAAAAGTCTGCTTTTGTCACTTACCCTCCTAAGAGAGAGGCCACCCGCTGGTAAAAGGCCAAGGAAGGCACAGAGCCAGAGGTTATGATAAACTGATTAAAGTTCAATCAATTATTTTCGAGAAAGTAATTATGTAAAAGCTTTAGAGCCAGAGCAAAGGCGTACGGGTATGGTAAATTATGAAGCTAAGTTGTAAAAGTTGTCAAGATTTGTTCTAAGGATTAGAATCCCAGAACGACGTGATGTTTGAAGTCAATGATTAGTGGGTTCATGAAATGATTGCAATAGAAAGGATTATAAAGGCAATAGAGTTCGAGGAATAATAAGGGAGTTGGGTATGAGGAAACCCTAAAGACTCGTAGCAATAGAAGTAGAAAAGTATGTAATCGTCAGGATAAGAGTGATTCACCATGGGTTAAAGCTGATGGATTGAAGGAATAAGAGATACATATATTTATCCCCTATAAGTTGGGAGGATTCGAGGAAACCTTGAGATAGTTCGAAGGATAAATAATGAGACGCGGATAGACTGAGGAGACAAGGAAGTAAGAAATTAGGAAAAATTGGATGAAGGAAGTGACCTTCAAGAATGTGAAGTGTAAGACCGGTGGCTTGATACCCAGAAAGGGAGACGCCAGGTATGAAAGATATCCCAACATTGAGATGACTGTTGAGATAAACAACAAAAGTAAATAAGGAATTATTAAGAAGAAGTTCACGTTGAACACGACCAATATCTTCCAGAACATCCTTGTTATCGTTACCAAATTAGGCAAGAAAAGCGGATAACCGTTGTTATCTTTTGGAGGCCATATTGATTGACCTCATTTTGAATACAGATGTTATTGTGAAATTAGGCATATACTATCGAGGTGGGAATGATTGAATAAGACACCCTTATCAGGGATATATGACTTGATTTATCCATGGAAGGATGCATGTACCTTTTAAAGGTGGAATTAAGGATAAAACATCGGTAACTTAAAATGAATCCTAGGGGAATGCATAAAGGTTGGCATTTCACCCTTAATAGGGATAATTTGAGTTTTGACAGTATGAATTGGAAAGGATTAAGGTAATGACAACCTTTAAGAATCAGTGGAGAAATTTTTCAGAAGTATATAGACAATGATTCTGGTATTAATAAATGGTATCTTGATATGCCCTTTATCTAGGGAATACAGGAGGAACGATTCAAGGATAACCTTAGAGGTTTTACAAGGAGAAAGGTAATATTCAAAATTCTCAAGAATAGAAATGTTGATGAAGGAAATATGACGTAATTATAATGATGCCAAGTGGGGCACTTGTTAAACCATGAGAAAGTATGGATCGAACCAGCAAAGGTCGAAATTGTTCAGGGCAATTAGGACCTAAGATAAAAGATGTTCTAAGTATGATTGAGAGTCAGTCATGACAGTGATTAACCTCTAAAGACTGAGGCAATAACTTATGGAAAAATGGTGATATTTTTTTTACTCATCAGATTTTAAGGAAAACATCTTCACATAAGCAGTGATTGAAATGAGGTAGAAAATTTATTTGGAGGTGGTTAAAATGACATTGACTGTAAGGAAATTTTACAATTAGGAAAGGCCAAAGAGGTGGCCGACACTTTAAAGGTAAGAGGATAATTATAGGCGCTTGTGCCAAAGGAATACAGTGATGATGGTTAAAGCTGTGAAGGTTGTATTATGGTTTAGAAGATTGACATTCCTTCTGATGACTGTGCAATACCCAACCCTAATAGTAGTTGGTAAAGGTTTAATTCGTGTAATCGCCATGAGCGGGCTATCTATCTCAGAAGGTACTATCTTGAGATAAGCCAGGACCATGTTTCAAAAAGGACTAGACGAACCTTTGAGTTAAGTCTTCTATTTAAGGCATATGATTAAGAATGGTATTAACCTGCTATCGTTGCTTTGATTGAAACTCTTCTGCAATTTTATCCGCTTCATGTCATGAAAGTACGTCAAAATTTGGAGTTTTCTTCATGAATTATGAATGGTGATTATGTTAACTCCTTAGAAGAATTCTATACGACATGTATGGACTCCGTATGGTTAGATATTAAGATTTCATGGAAAGTGAATGACGACAGTATGTCAGTGGTGGACCATAGTAATGCAGCAATGATTCTGCGAGTAATGAGCTGATTACAACCGTGAGAGTTGTATTGGAATGGATGTTGAGATTGAGTACCACTAATCGGGTCGTGGTAGTGTATAAGTTATCATTGATAGACTAATTAAGTAGAGTATCTACCTATTGAATATTTATTCCTTCTTATGAAAAGAGAGTCGTATTACTATATGAGGAAGGTTGCGGTGCAAGCATAGAATTCTAGTAACGATGATGTCTAGAATGAGATCCCAGATTCGATTTTCGATATCAAGGGAGTTTCAAAGGTGATTGTGTATAAGCTCGAGGAAGAGCATGGGTCCATTGAATGATGGACGGAATAGCAAAAATATTTAGGCATGTGAAATACGATGCTATAATACTTGATGTTGATATAAATACATATATGTTTTGTTCTCCTATGACAAACCTCTATAGTTCAGAGGTAGATTCCAAGCCAGATATTTGTGGCAGTATTTTTTCATATACAATTCTCTTCAATTCGTTCTTTTCTCTTCTTTTCATTTCATGTAAGCTGAGAAGAACAACCCTTCCAGAAGGGGAGGTATTGCCGAAGGACTATCTATCTGTGTGATAGAAGCCTAGTAGGATACAATATGTTGTTTAATTGCTTGTCAAGTACTAAAGGCTGGCCACCTTCTGTACTAACTATGCGATATAACAAGTGTTCATGATCATAGTGATCTCTCAATAAATTCTTTTACTTCTATACGATGGATCAAGCTTTCAAAGATAGAAGCAGCTAGAAAGGAGTAGTATCAGTGCGGTGGTATTCCGAATCTAACACATTCGTGATACTAAGGTTGACGTGGTTATTAAAAGGTTATAGAACGCTAACGAGCAAAAGTATAACCAGTATAGTATTATGTACGGAAGATAGTAATGACTACGAACTGGAAAAGAATGGGTATTTAGAAGCAAAAGCTATAATGCTAGAAGCTATGATGAGAGTCTGTGCAATAGACTTGAAAGAATTTGAAATGGTCACTTAACACAGATTGAGTTTTCTTACGACAATAGTTCATATGTCAGTATTGAGATATCGCCTTATGAGATCCTTGAGGGAAGGCAATGTCGATCTCCCTTATGATAGGATGATGTTACAGAGCGCAAGATGCTCAGACCAGTAGTGGTCCAAAGGACCAAGGATATAATAGATCTAATCAGAGGGCGGCTGGTAGTAGCCCAAGATGGACATAAAAAGTATGTTGATTTGACACGAAAGGACAAGGAATAGGAAGTAGGGAACCTAGTGCTGTTATAGGTATTCCCTTGGAAAGGATGGATGAGGTTCGGAAAGAAAGGAAAGCTAAGCCCACGAATTGTTAGACCCTTTGAGGTATTAAGACGTATTGGGAAGTTAGCATATGAGCTAGCCCTACCCCCGAACATGTAGTAAGTTCATAACGTGTTCCACGTATCAATATTAAGGAAGTATAATTCGGATGCCAGACAAATAGGGGCATATGAGCGCATAGACATGCAACCCGACGTAACCTAAATGGAGCAACCAGGAAGGGTTATAGATTGAAAAGGAACAAGTGCTTAGGAGAAGGGTTATCAAACTAGGCAGAGTTTGGTGGTAGGACCACAATATGGGAAAATTTACTCGAGAGTTAGAAAGTGCAATACTAAGAAAGTATCCCTACTCATTTTCTATCTGATTCTGGGACGGAATCCTTTTAAGGAGGGGAGACTGTAATAACCCCAATTTTTGGAAATTTTTTAAAACCCTTATGAATAGTGATTTTGCTGATTATGCTGAATAAGAAAACTTTCATGCCACACTTTGTAGGGGTTCTTCTATTGTTATTCTGAGATTTTATTAGTACTTTATATGGGATATAAGTGTATGTAAAGATCGTCAGAATCCAAATTCGAACACTTTGATTTTTACTGAAAATCCACCAGATACCGAAAGAATTGAGTATAAGGTAACAGGATAAAAGGGATTTAAATTCAAGGATTATAAGAGGGGGTCATAAAAAGGAATATAATGTATTGAGAAAGGTTAAGGGAACCCAAGTAATAAGATCCCGGGTATGATCCCTCAAACGATAAACGAGAACGAAAGTTAAGCGAACCGTAAAACAGATCAGCGATCATTAGCCAAGTAATTAGGAGTTAATCACAGAGGTTAATGATGATGATGTCATCACACCAACAAGAAGAAGATAAGTGTGGGAAGATGACATAAGTGGATGATATAAGCATGACCAAATGAGAAGGTATTGTTGGTTGATTTCAAGCCACACAAATTTTACCATGGTAAAAGGTTAATTAACAACAAAAATAAAGCAACCAAGACAAAAAAATCAAAAACACAAAACACAAGTTGACTTTCACTTTCAAGAACATCAAGCTCTCGGCTTTCCTTCATTTTCAAGGAGAAAAAAATCAAAATCCAAGATCCAAGCATTGTTAAATCATGAGGTAATTATCCAAGGTTCCTTATACATAGATATAGCTATCCCATGAATCTAAGCTTCAATTTCCTTCACAATCTCTTCCAATAATTCAAGGAAGAAGATGGTGAATAGTAACTTTCAAAAAATAACTTTAGTTTTCTTGAATATTTATAAAAGTTTAAGGTTATACAAGCAAGGATCAAGGTTCTTTTAGGCATTCAAAGCTCTTGTGTTGTGTTAAGAAGCTTCAAGAAGGTATAAACTCCAAACCATAGCTTTAGTTTTGAGTAATTAGGAATGGTTATGATTGATATAGTATATGAGAAGCATGATGCTTGTTTGTTTAAAGTTTGGTTGAGTTTGTAGAGATTTTGATGGTTGAATCTTGGTTATTAGGTAATGAACCTTAGTATGGTTAGTAGCTTTTGTTGTGATTGAATAAGTTGGATAAAACATGAAGTAATGGACTGATGTGGTGAGGTTTGGAGGGATTTTGGTTGTAATTTTGATTGTGGGTTGAATTGTGGATTGATTGGAGTGGTATAAACTTTGGTAATCGCGTAAACATAGCCGTCGTAATGTCCGATTTACTTTAGACTGTTTTGTTCTTAACATCAGGACCCGAGAACTCACTGTTAGGTTTTGACCATTGCAATGATTAGATAGTTCATGTTACGAGCTTCATTTTGATATGTGGTTCGTATGAATCCGATGTACGGTTTAGGAGAAACGACCGTTTTAAGTAACGGCGTTTCGCGACCAAACCATTACCCCTCGCCTTACTTTGAAACCTTGGTTACGGACTTTAAATGACTAATTGGGTATGAAACATTTATTTAAAGTGGATTAGGCAGTTGGTAAGGTGCTCGCGAAAGAATCGCCTTAAAACTCTTAATGGTTAATTTATTAAAAATGGTGGAGCCGAGGGTACACGAGCAACTTAAGTGAATCGTTAAGCGCTAAAGCAAACATTAGGGTTCAATTGGTTAAAGTCTAGTTTCTTAAGCGACCGGGGTTTAATTCTGACTTATGTTGTTGTTCATAGGTTATCGGACCCACTCTAAGCTTAAGTCTATCCGGGAGCACTCAGGCAAGGTTTCTATCCGTTATACTGTTGTTGTGATGTATACATATGTATATGCATTATCTTGTGATAGATGCATGTTGATTAATTAGCAAATCTTGCGATATATTGGACCATGTGATATGGTATATATGCATGTCTGTTTCGTAATCTTGATATATATATGTTGATTCAATTGCTTATAAGTTGCATAATACCTATGCCAGAGATAAGCAGTAGTTGCGTATACCCTTAGTATAGGGGACCCAAAGGTGAACATATTTTCTAAACCAGGAGATGATGTTCCCGAGTGTATTAAATATATATATATATATATATATATATATATTTATATATATATAAATAGTTTTCAAAACTATTATTCGAATAAGGTTTATTCGATAACTTTATTTCACTTAATGAATATTATTTTGAATATTCATTCGAGGACATATGACTCCGCTTATTTTACTTTATGAATATTATTTTGAATATTCATTCGAGGACTTATGACTCCGCTTATTTTATTTAATGAATATTATTTTGAATATTCATTCGAGAACTTATGACTCTGCTTATTTTATTTAATGAATATTAGTTGAATATTCATTCGAGGACTTATGACTCCGTTTATTTACTAATTAATATTCTTTATTTTATTAAAGAATAATGTTTCGATAATCAAACTTATTTTCGATTATTCAAATAAAGATCATACTTTCGTATAAGTATATCTTTGGTTATTTAATATCCATTTCAAGTATGAGTTTTAAAACTTTTACTTCAATTATTTTTATAAGGATTATCCTTACGGGAATATTATTTAAATAATAATATTCAGATATTTTCTAATATATTGGGACTGATTTATTTTATTAAATCAGGATTACTCCAAACATTCTTAAAAATGTTTTCGAGTCTTCAAAATGATTTTTAAAAGTTAGCGCGGATCCCAAAACTCATTTTTATATTTCAGATCTTCCTTTCAAGAGGATTTAAATACTCGCTCAAAACCTGAGGGATCCGGTTATGTGGTGTATTTTATATTCGCAACGTGGTTGCTGTTTTGAGACAATAATTTGATTACTTGCCCAATGTTCGGGAAGTAAGTCCATCTGATTGAGTTGGCATAAGCGATAGGCCGGGGTACGGTCTATGAAGGTGTAAGAGGCTGGGTGACAGTCCATCCACGCGTAAGTGGCCGGGTAACGGTCTAGCGCGAGGTCCGAATGCGGCCAGGGTGATGACCGGCGAGGAATTCATCCATCTACAGTAGAAAAGGATACTTATTGGTATCTTTTCCTGATCAGCAAGATATCGGGTTTTTGCCAAAATTCTTTTCTTTCCAAATTCATTGAATATTGTAACTCTGTTCATACTCTACATGACAGAGGTTTTCAGGAAATGTATGGGAGATATATATGAATATATATATATCGGGACTTAATGAAGTATCTCGTAACTACATTTCATTCAATAATATTTCAAAGATTGAATCTATTCAAGTCTTATCTTGTAGTCTCATCTGTGTGATGAACTTTTGAAACTAATTATAACTTTAACGGTGGTAGTTCAAGTAGTACTCGGAAAAGATATAAGTATATTGGAGTATCTTGTAACTTCATCTTTTAAACTTATATCTAGTAAATGATTATCTTGTGCATGTCAAAGATTTTCAGAAAAACGTTGAGACAAGGTTAGATATATGAGATCACCTTGCAACAATATTTTTATACAGTTATAAACTAGAACTCTGGGTATATTATACATGTCAGAGGATTTCAAAGATTGTGAAAAGTATATATGTATGTATATACTGAATATTTTGCGACTTGGTCACATTAAGATATCAACTTGGTTCATTTCTTCTTAACCAAGACTTTCTTGAGTACTATGAGAATGCTTATATATTGTAAATTATTATACATACTATTTCGGTGGGATTGTTGCTCACCCTTGCTTTCTTCTTTCATCACACAACATCAGATAGACAAGATGAACAGGACCAAGCTCCCAATTCGCGAGTGGATAGGAAATGTTCCGCAGTTTCCTATAGGCGTTGATGTCGCTGTAGCTGAGGTAGGAACTACCAATAGGCTAGGCTTTCAACTTTTGATGTACCATACTTATGTATCTTTATGAATTGTAATAATGGCAAATAAATGTAAATTTATTCAGAAACCCTTTTAAGGTGTAATGGCATATAATTGTGGAATAAAATGACTCGTGTTATTTTTGGATATTCATCTCTGAGACTATAACTTGTGGTGTGTGTGTTTATTGTGGGGTCACAGTACGGAGTAGTTGATTGTTTATTAAGATTGGGTGTTATTAAGGGAAATGGAACTCGTGACAACCCGGATCCCCGACCCCGGATTTGGGGGTGTTACATCTAGGGTGTGTAGCCTCAACGGATAAGACCATTCTGGCTATCCGTTGATGGAGTAGCTTTACTTAGAAATAAGTTTAGTATTGTAGCACATTTCAGTTTCTTTATTTAAGTTATAATTCTTAGATGTTGTGGGAAATTATAAGTCATGTTGACTACTAGTGGATATGCAAAAAGGAGGGCTAATTGTAAATATTTCATGCCTTGTAATTCTGTATAAATGAAGTAGTATAAATTGATAGATTAAAGGCCTTCAACGGATGAGAAACAAAGCTTTAACGGATAACATCCATCAACGGATGAGTGCATCAACGGATAAAGCTTCAACTGCTAACGCATCAATGGATAAAGCTTCAACTGATAAAGCATCAACGGATAAAGCCATCAACGGATGAAAGCTTCAACGGATGTTAAGTTTAATAGCAGTTGATAGTGACAATTCATAAGCTGACAAAGGCAAATCGGTTGACAGAGACAATTAGAATGTGGTAGCCTCTTGGAGGAATCAAGAAAATGCAGCATTTCCATTCTGGTGCAAACAAGGAAGTATTCAAAGATTCATAAATTATCCTAGATTGCATCTGATAGAGAAATGAAGAAGAAACATGTGAAGAATCTTTTTAATTGTATTTGTGCTTTTGTCTTCACTTGTAATCTTGATGATATATAAACCAAGTTACAGCTATTAATTAGGTGGTGAATTTTCTAGAGCTGTTTAGAAAAATATAGAGAGAAAATCATCTAGTTTGTACTAGGACGCAGCTGTGATCAATTCTTTTGAATCACAGATTTTCTGAAATACACATCTTTGGTAGAACAACAAATCCACCAGAAAAGTTTTTAAAGCCTTTGTGTTCTTTACATTTGTGTCTTGAATATAAATCTGTATGCACCTGCTCAAAGTAATTCACACACAACTGTTCATCAAAACACTTAGCCTTTGAAACTGCTCAAAACTTGAAAAAGTTTTGAGATTTACATTCAACCCCCTTCTGTAAATCTCATTGTTAGTTCCTTGGGAATAACAAAAAGTCTTAAAGGTTACCTGAGGGTTAGTCTGCCTCTACTGTTGTTGAGTCAAGTGAAGTGTCTGTTGAGCCAAGATATGAAGAATCTGGGCTACAGTTGGGTCTATGGGACCTCGATTAACATTTTGGTTGTTACTGTCCAGGGTGCTGTTATTGTTGTTGGTTTCTTCATTTTGGTTGGTAGAACGGCTGTTTCTTCTAGAAGGCATTTTCTATAAAGAATCAAACAATTTATTTAGCTTTTAAATCAAATTCCTTTTATGAAAAGTTTTCTTGCAAAACAAAATATCTCTTTTTGAAAACATTTTCAAATGTTGAACTAAGTAAATTGCATGTTTCTTTAAAGAAAGTAAACATTTAAGAGAAAAAGGGTACAAGTAATGACAAGAGTTTATAAAACATGTTTAGTAAAGTAAATGACAATGCTGGAAAAGGGAGGGTACTGATATATATGTCAAAGTTTGGTGGTAAAAGCACAAAATGTGTTAATAAAGGCAAAGGTACAACAGGTTTATCCATTATTTAGAAAGTCTTGTTTATTTATATACCCACCAAAAGTCTGATAGCACACATTACACACTATTATACATATATCAACTGTCACATTATCTCTGTCGTCTAGCTTCAGGGAAACTCTGGCCCACCAAGCCTTTCCAAATCCTTCAATACCTCTCTGGCCCATCTCATAAGAGCATCTGGGGCTGCATACTCACAAGTAGCTCCATGATGTCTAGCCTCAAGTATTCTCCGAGTCACTTGAATCTCATTCTGAAACAGGTTTATGAATATAATAATATATATGCACTGACCCTACTTACCATATTCCATGGATCGACACAGTTTAAAGTATGTCCACAAGCCACAACCTTATTTATATTATAAAGGTACCAAATCCCAGCTTATTTATCTTACAACTGAAGTTTATACTTTATTACAAACTATTAACACAACCAAGCCAAACATCATCTGCTAGTCTATTACATTCAACCTGGATACCTAGCTCGCACACTTTTCTGGGGATCCTTGCTACCACCAGTTTCCTTTTTCACTAGAAAAGAATCTAAACAGATTTGCAAGAGTGAGCTTACTAGCTTAGCAAGTCACAATGACAATAACTGAGATTAACAATGATCAATTGAAATGATATAAGGAATCGAGTTTACTGATAAGTAATGCTTAGAATTGGATATTCATTTTATTTTAAAAACCAAGGTTAGGCTGCTGATTAGTCACACACTAACCCCGAGCAAGGCTCCCAGTTTTGCTCTATATATTGGATCCAAGGCACATATTGGCCTATTATGGCCACGAATCTGGTCCGACCACGAATCTGGTCCATATTTAAAAATAATCTAATTCCAGAATAACAATATGATAAATAATGTAAATTAATAACTGAATCATAAACAACATTTATCTCGAAGCATAGGGTGATTTATAATTCCAAGAAGGTATAACAATGGAATCATAAGAATTGTCTTTCAATCAAAGAAAGAATCAGAGAGTTGAAGACCCAGGGTTCAAGGGTTACAAAGATTGGTCTTCTTTTAAACAAAGAAAAATGGTTGGTATATCAATCAATTCAGTATCAATAATCGGTATGTGGTATATATGTATTTGTTAGTCCCTTAACAATATATCAAGAATTACAAAAGGGGGGTTGAATGGAATTCTTGAACCTTTTTCTCGAAATAAAAATGTTCAACTCTAATATAGATATAAATGTTTTGATTAGCACAATGCGGAATAGAAACTTAATTGAATCAAAACATAAGTAATTAAACACAAGAGTCTTTAAAAACTTTCTGGTGGATTTAAACAATTCCACCAGGGATATATATTATATATCGAGAGGACTCTGTGTACAAGAATGCTCACAGCTGCTTACAAATCGAACTGCTGAGAATATAGGGAAATGTTAAAGATTCTGCTTACAAAGATTTCTCTGTTTTTATGTCTCAACACTTATCTTTCTATTTGCTATGTTCTTGGTTTATATATTACCAAGATTACAAAGTTAAAAAGACTGAATAAATATAAAAACTATCAGACTTAAGTTTTGCTACTTTTCATCCTCTATTACCCAGTTAATGGGCTTCCACAGTAGATTTGTATACATCTCGACGGTTATGCTCAGCTTTCACTGTTCAACTGCTGTTTAAATTCTTTACATGAACATCCGTTGGATTCTATGAACATCCGTTGGATATATGATCATCCGTCGACTTTCTGAACATCCGTTGATGGCTTCATTGACCATCCGTCGACTGCTATATTAAACATCCGTTGATAGTCATTTGATCATCCGTCGATGGCTTTGTTGATCATCCGTCGGTAGCTATTTTGGTACTTGACTTCATTTCACTTATACAGAATTACAAGATATCATTTATATACAATTAATCAACCTATTCTGCATATCTAGTTAAAGTCAACATGACTTATAGGCTACTACAGAATCTATACAAAGATGTATACAGAACTGTGCTACAGACTTATTATTACATAAGCTACTCACTCGATGGATAATAAGTTAACATCCGTCGGGACTATAATGAGTTATCCGTCGGGACTATAATTCTTATCCGTCGAGTGCTACATTATTTCACTAAGTAAAATCCACTTAGATGTTTTGTTTATGAAATCATCAAGTACACAACATATGCACAACAATCTCCCCCAATTTATATCTACTAGAATTATAGGCATAAATTAAGAGATACTTGATGATAACAAAACATCCTAAACATACAGCTTTAAAGGTAAGTAGATAATACTGAAAGTGCTTTAAGTAATCAAAATGTACAAGGTTTGGCTCACAGTCATTTTCAAGATGCTCCTCTAGCCTGAGCAGATTTTTCTAGTTTCTTGAAGGTCTGGATCTTCTTCCAAGCTTTCGGTTGTTTTCATCAATCTGATTTTGGAGCTGCCTGTGGAATTCCAGTTCATCAGATTCTGAGAGATCTAGCTTTTCTTGCATTTCCAAGAGAGTCCCAATGCTAGAGATGCTCAATTGGTCTTCTAATCTGAAGAATCTTCTCACACCTTGTCATCTATGAACTCCATCAGCCAGTAGGGCCTTAGATGCACTCTTCTCCCTGTGTATGGAATGATTAGAGTCTTTGGGAGTGCATCTTTAGCTCTAATACTCCTTAGTTCTTCAATCTTCTTCAATACTAGTCTTCTTGCAGTTACATTGAACCCAAAGTTCTTCTTGAAGGATGAATAAACTTTAATCGGTACAGCTTGGCTCTCTTAAAGAATCATGTTAAGAGGCCACACAATCTCCTTTCCTCCTTTGTACTTGAACACTAACCTTTCAGGTAGGTTCCTGTATGCATCAATTCCCCTCACTTCATCCAGTTCATCCAGGTAGAGGTTTAGATCTGAAAATTCTTTGATGTCACACAAGTACAAGTAGTGTAACACCCCAAATCCGGGGTCAAGATTTGGTGTCACTAAACAATCCTTACATAGAATAAAGAAATAAATAAATAACCCCTTGAGTCCGGATCTTTTCCAGGTTATGGTATGAAATAAGAATCTAACCTTCTACAACTCACTTCAACTATAATACAAGTGTAAATACCTTTGAACTAATGCTCTTGTCACATTCTTCTACACCTTCAACCTCTCGCAACGGAAACTTCTCTAACTTCTGTTGTCTATCAAAGCTATTCACTTTAATCCTTATCTGTTTCTGGCAGAAATAAGAATTGACAAAGCAAGAGTGAGCCAAAAATGCCCAGCAAGTATATAATTTGAGTTTCAAACATTAATTTCAAAGAAAACTTCCAGACAAAATCTCTGAAATATTTTGAAGGGCGAAACACAAAATCATTTAAAGGATATACCTCGTTATCTTAAAAATCAATTTGATTTGCATTGCTATGAATCACATAGGACATAATGACATTTTTGTAAGAGCTTTAGAGATCGCGTGTTTTCAAAATAGCTTCTGGTATCATTTCATAATTGAGCAATGAATGCAATAACTATTCATAAAACGACGTTCAAGAAATTCCTAACTATTCAGTATCCATCATTATCGACTAAGTTTCCATAGACTTAGCCTGCTAAACCAGCCTGATAAGGACGGGTTGAATAATTAAGAAGATCTCAATTCATTCAAGATCCTAACTATCACTGAGCAACTAAGGCTGCATCAACAATCTGAACCTCGAATATATTTAGAAACATTGTAATTTCCCGAAACTGAGTGCTAAGAAAGAATAACTTTAAACCATAATCACATTTTATTTCAAGAGGGAATGCCATTAATGGCGAACAACAATAAATTAGACTGGACACTAGAAACCAACATATGCACTATAACCTGCTGATCAGTCAGGAGATAGTGCGGATCTATACCCAACTGCATAGACCCAACCAACATATGGGGCACCCAGGCAACTATGGCCTAAAGGGGTCCGGTTCATCTCCGGCCTATAGGATCCAGCTCATCACTGGTCCTCATAATAACCGTCCAGCCCGTAGAGTATTTTGATATCAAATCATTTTGATTTCAAAACATCCCAAATTAGGGTTCGCAAATAACCCGAACGAATGAGAATTTGCTCAGGAGAGTAATCGAATTATAGAAACAATAATGGAAAGAACTGGCATAATAAGAGTAATTACAACGAAATATAAAACAATTCAACTATTCTGAACTTAGAATATGAGCGAATAAATATTTACAGTATTTAAGGAGAAAGGTTAGGAATACTTGCAGTATTTAAAAGAAAATTAAGAATACTTACAGTATTTTAAAAGAAAAATCCAGAATACTTGCCTCAATAAGCTTTAACCGTTATTACGGGTTGACTTTGGTTCGACTTAGATCGTTCAGCTTTATCATGCACCTATTATCCTATTCTCGATACGATCCCAACATTCAGACCCTTTGGTTGGAACTTCGTTGATCTTGACGTCTAATCACTAGATCGTTCCTAGTCCGATGTCATGTCTCGGGTCTTCCGTCTAAAACCTACAGGGTTAAAATACCCTAATTCAGATAATCGCTTAAGCTTACATCAAATCACTATTCTATTCTACCCGTACGATTTCATAACCGAATTCATATTTATATGTATTATCGAAATACACATAGCAATTACGGTTCACATCTTCGAAAATCGGTTCGGTATTTAATTTCGGAAAATACGTATGTTTGTCATTTTGAAAAATAGGGTAATCGATTATTCACAAAATATCTAGTCACATCACACAAGTCAGTTTCATAAAGTTCAATTATATCCTTGTTCGACGTCTCCGACAATTACAGGTTACGTTTCCGTATTTTCGGAATTAATTTTCCGAAAATCGGACATCGTTTCCTCTATTTATCGGCCTGCCCGTCGAATCATTTCGACGTCAACCACAATCAATAATCACATCCAATCCATAACTACAATTCACAATTTTCAAACACCAGTACGAATTTAATTTATTAGTTATTATTCGTTTTCACTTTGTAATTAATAACACGAACCAATTTATTTAATTAATAAATGTAGGACTCAGATAAAAATCATCATCGCCCACCGTCGGCTCGCCGAGGCTCATCGCCGACGGCGGTGAAATTCGCGGGTTTCCGTTTATAACGGACGTCCTACACGAATTTCACCGATTAATTAGTATAACCTCGCGTGAATTCATTTTATCACGAAATGTCAGTCAATACTTTGCTGCAAGATAAAAATTTAATCAGTAAATTAACGTAACCATTTGAACAAAATACAACCCAGCACACGCGCCTCACGCGCTGCCGCAATACATCTGCAAACAGAACCGGAATAAAACACGGCCGGGAAACACCCAACCCAGGAGGAAACAACCAGGAGGAACAATTGAACACACGTATAAACACGAGTGTTACACACGCACACACTCTAACGCACCCACACATACTCGAACACGCACGCACACAAGCACGTATATATATATACGTATCTATCTATATATATATATACAATAGTGAACAAAACAGAACCACGAATTTGCTGAAGCAGGATGGCCGGAAAATCTCACCGTAATCGGAGCAATCGGAAAAAGGGAAGAAAAGAAACCAAGAACAGATAAAGAAGAATAGGAGAGAAAGGAGTATTTGAGAGGGATGAGAGATGAGCGAGAGAGAAAGGATCGGGAGAGACAAGAGAGATTTTGAGGAGAGAATTAGAGAGAGAGACCTGGGCCGAAGAGATAAAAGAAAACGGGTTGGACCCGATTTAACCCTGTGCCCCTTTTTCTCTCGTTTTATTTTAATATTTTATTACGATAGTTCCGATTTCAGACACCGAAATTTTAAAATTTAATGAGCGTTTAACAGGTAAAATCACTTAAAGATTCTCATAAATAATTTTTAAAATCTCAGAATATTTAGAGGTTATCAAAATAAAGTTTTTTAGAATTTCTAGATCATTTTTGAAACGCAAATCAGACCCGCATTTATCATTTAGCGAATGCACTTGCAGTTAAATAAAAGCCAGAAAATTTCCGAAATAATTTTAAAATTCTCGAAATATTCAAAATTTAATAAAATAAAATTTTCATGATTATTGAAATATTTTGGAATTAAATACTGATTTTATGATTTAATAAAATCAGAAAACCATTTAAGATAAATAATTAATGAAATATTGATTTCAAAATTTATAAACTCCTAAAACTAATAAATAAAATTATAAAACGACAAAAATAATTTTAGGAGCAATTTTAGCATTTATGAACATCAATATTTAATTAAAATCATTTTAAACAAATTAAATTCATACAGTTCAATAAGTAATTATAAAATTAATCTTTGCGTCCAACCAATCACAAACAATTTATACCACAATGACACATAGCTGACAGAACCATCACCTATTTTATTGGTTTAATAATTCAATAATTACATTTACAGATAGGATCCGAAAATAGGTTACTTAACCGCTAAGTAACTAAAAAGACGATACGATTTTAAAATCAGAATTGGATAATTATCAAAACAAAGCTCCCTATAAAATACTTTATATGAAATTAAGGTGATAACGTCTCGCCTTTTGAAAATATGGATTCTTATCGATATAAAAGGATTTGCGTATCGAAAATTTCACACCGGGACTCGTACAGGCCAAACCGTACCCCGGATCGAAAAAGTCAAAACACGAAAAATGTTCAGAATTATCAAATTAGGTTAGGAAAGAGTTTTCGGAAGAGTTTCGGGTTGTAAAAACGCAAAAGCGACTGAAGTGGGACGATTTCTGATTTTAAAAATAAATTTTATAATTATGTAAGAATAATCATTATCAATTCTATAAATTCTTATAAAATCATATAATAATCCAAAAATTACCAGAAAAATACCAAAATTATCTAGATTTAATTCTGGATAATTAAAAATTAAAATATCTAAATTTTATCAGAAATAAACATTCAGATATTAATATCAATTATCAAATAATTCACCAAAATTCACATAAAATCACATAATAATTATTTATTGATAAAATAATTACATAATATTTCTCGGGCGTTACATTCTTCCCCCTTAAATGGATTTTGTCCTCAGAATCATGCTAAGGAACAGACCATGCTGCTTCTCAAGTATTTTTCTTATAATTTCTCAGTTCTCATCACATTAATCACAACTCAACGGCCTTTTACCGTCATCAACTCTATTAGTTGCTCATGCAACCCCTATTTCAATCTCTACTTCATACATTTGAAGCTAAATGAATTTTCGTAGTCATACACACATGAATGTCTTATAGATTCATTATACCGGTGACAACAAGACCAACTCATCCACACTCCTTCTATCTATCTCATTGTTTCAAAGGACTAACTTAATTCACACAAATCTTCTTTTCTGTCTAATTCCAATAATTCGTGTTCGTGAACTTTCTATTTTCACTGACTGTTCTATTCAACTCTTCATGTTTCCTTCTGTTCAGTTAGCCTGACCTATGATCGTTTCTAATTATATTCGAGAATTCCTAATCGATCTCTTGCATTTGCTATTCGTCGGTACCCGATATCCTAAGCTCATAACGTCTGACGCTTCAGAATGTTTTACATTTATGCGATCTGAAATGGAAAATCTCGGTATTTGCATCTACTCACCATTTGGTAGCATAATTCTATTTCTTTTCAATCACCGTCAAGTATATTCATTGAGCGAGAATTTGTTACTATCTGAAAGGAAATACATTAATTTGAAACGAAATAAACCAAACTTTACTCAAAACCTGGTATCTTGGGTACTAATACTCATTTTGTTATCCTATCAAATTAGATATCAATACGAACTTTGATGCTTATAACGTCTCATACTGAAGTCAATATCAATCATCTGCATTAATACCACCTTTGATATTCAATAACAAAGTAAGTATCAGCATAACCTAGAAGATGGATCAAAACCTATTCTTCAATTCCTAACTTTTCCAATGCTTTTAACCATTTTCGAACAATCTTAATGGTGTTCACTCTTTTATTTCTATTTGAAATATATATTCTTAAATGGGCCTTTCTTGTTTGGAGTTAACCACACAGTTGAGCTCATAATCCATTATACCCAGAATTCATATCTTTGAAGCTAATAATGCAGCTGCTATTTTCCAGTTCTTCGCAAGCATACCTTCAGGCGTTCAACTTGGTCTTCCTTAGTCCTTGAATTAGCGAGGATGTTATCAATAATTACAATCACACCATCCTCATACTCCTGGTACATTGTGTTCATTTGATCTTCAAACTTGTCATTTCTGATAATCGACGCGTAACTTCCATGATCGCTTTTATGCACATCGCAAAATATTCTTTATTTCATTATGCTTTCATTCCACATTTCTGGAGTTTTCCTTCACTTGTTATTTCATTCTGATTGAGTTGTATGATACCTGGCTTTTGACACTAGCTTGACTCTGTGCAGTGACCGACGAGAAATTCTCACCTCATTCCTTGAGGTAATCTTGATAAATCATTTGTTCAAACTTGCGGGACTTTATTTTAATTTTAAAGAATTCTGACGTGAGATTCATTGTAACGTTCTTCTCTAGTGAAAAATTCCTATTTCCAACGATCGGCATTTCGCCTCATTCTCCAACAGTTCTGGCACAACCAACGTTCCCAACTTGCATATTTTCTGGATTATTTTATAAAATTTCTTTATCATCCTTTTAATTCCACTTCTTGTCTTGATTAGTTCTTCGTTCTCATTATTCATTATCTTTTCCATATATAACAAATTTCTTTTTCTTAGTAATATTACTCTGTTTATTATTGGATAGGTCATTTCTAAAGTTCACACTGGAATGAAGGCTTTTATTTGTACTATTTAAATTCTTACTAATAGAATTATTAAATTTCCTCGGTAGCTAGTTTCTTAGCCTTGCTTGACAATCACATATCGCGTGTTTGACTTCCCTTCATTGACCATCATCTCTTTTTCCTGAATTCACATACGGACTCCATTAATCTCTGTTTTTCATTGGGTGCTTGGATTTGCGAGCTTTCCATTATTCATCACGCTAATTGAACTAAGCCTTCAATTTACGTTAACGCCATTACCCTTTTTTCCAACTTTCTTATCGCTTTAATTTTGGATCTGGAAATCATGTTAGAGCTTGACTCAACCTAATTGGAATCGATCTCCATTTAACTAACCATTAGTGGTTAAAGTTGATCAATTAACTTCTTTAACTGATCACTTAAACCAAATGCTGACTAGCTAACTGGAATCAAAGACCAATTAGATAAAGTCAGTTTGGTCATAACAACTTTCTCAAGAACCGTGATTGCAATTATCTGGAATGCTGACGAGAATGACAATATACTTCTTTGTTCTTAACTATAGGGTAATTTCTGAAAATTTGGGCAGTACTTCCCCCTACACCATAGACTACCAGTCGGACTCAAGCCGACACCATCAATCAACCAAGTCATCCACAATCATATACGTCCACTTCTATCAACCAAATCATCAATTCCCAGAATTCACCTTTGATCAGCATCTAACTAGTATAGCATATCTATTTTTAATTGGGATTGGATCTGAAACCCACAATGATTAATATAACCATACCTTTCTCAATTCTTTTTAGAATATTACGAATTGTCTCTAATGAATTTAAGGTTTGATTTCATGATTCTGTTAATTTATTTCTGACCATTATTAATCGGTTTATCTTTTAATAACTGCGCATGGTCTTCATTATTACCGTCACAATCTCATAAAAACTCAACCGTTAGATTATTATTTCTTGAAAAATTTCACAATCGAGTCACCATTGCTTCATCTCTATTTATGGCTTTGCATCGAACTTCCGTTACTGACCCGGGTATGAGCATTGGATTCATCATCACTTATTTACGCAAATTAGAAAATTTTACAATTTCTTGAAGAACACGTTCGAAGTTTGATTACATTTAAGATTTCTTCCATCTTGAGTCTTGTAACACCCCCAAATCCGGGGTCGGAGATCCGGGTTGTCACGAGTTCCATTTCCCTTAAAAACACCCAGTCTTAATAAATAATCAACTACTCTGTACTGTGACCCCACCATTAAACACACACACCACAAGTTATAGCCTTAGAGATGAATATCCAAAAATAATCACAAGTCATTTTATTCCACAATTATATGCCAATACACCTTAAACAAGTTTCTGAATAAATTTACATTTCTTTGCCATTATTACAATTCATAAATATACATAATCTGATACATCAAAAGTTGAAAGCCTAGCCTATTGGTAGTTCCTACCTCAGCTACAGCGACATCAACGCCTATAGGAAACTGCGGAATGTTTCCTATCCGCTCGCGAATTGGGAGCTTGGTCCTGTTCATCTTGTCTATCTGATGTTGTGTGATGAAAGAAGAAAGCAAGGGTGAGCAGCAAGCCCACCAAAATAATATGTATAATGATTAACAATATATGAGCCTTCTCATAGTACTCATGAAAGTCTTGGTCAAAAGAAATGAACCAAGTTGATATCTTAATGCGATGAAGTCGCAAAATATTCAGTATATATATATATACATATATACTTTTCAAAATATGGGAAGTCCTCTTCCATGCATAATACACACAGAGTTCCAGTGTATAACTGTATAAAAATATCGTTACAAGGTGATCTCATATATCTAACCTTGTCTCAACGTTTTTCTGAAAATCTTTGTCATGCATAAGATAATCATTTACTAGATATAAGTTTAAAAGATGAAGTTACAAGATACTCCAATATACTTATATCTTTTCCAAATACTACTTGAACTACCACCGTTCAAGTTATAATTAGTTCAAAAGTTCATCACATAGATGAGACTACAAGATAATACTTGAATAGATTCAACCTTTAAAATATCATCAAAATAAAATGAAGTTATGAGATACTTCATTTGATGTAAACATCATTTTGAAAACTTGACCCTGCCAACACTCAACAATCCCCCAACCGTAGCCTTTCTATCGAAGTGCTCTGGGTAGTGTTGCAGAAATTATCCAATTGGATGATGAACTCATTGCGGAGTTTGCCGCGCCAGGAAGACCACTTACGATGATCAGTCGTAGTAGTACAACCCCACCATTTTCTACATGTAGAGGAGAACCTGTCGGATTTACTTGTCAACCGAACACTAAACTCCTAAGGAATGGACCGCCTTAGCGGAACTTCCAGGCCATTTGGGCCAATATAATAAGGCTGGGCCGGCGCTACTCGGCCACTTACGCCACTCCTAGTTCAGATGAAATCCATGACTCTGAAACGTAAAGCTCGTCCCCACTTTCCCCAAGTAGAAACTTGTTGATACGGCTCCACCAAGAAGTCGTATCTAGTTGGAAAGAAAAACTCACCGATATTTCCCAGGCGATGCCTGTTAATGGATTAACTTGTTCCAAGAATTTTACTTCCCGAGTGTTGGGTAAGTAATCAATTCATTAATCAAAACAGCAACCTTGTTGCGAATATAAAATACACCACAGAGCCGGATCCCTCAGGTTTTGAGCGAGTATTTAAATCCCCTTAAAAAGGAAGATCTTAAATATAAAAATGAGTTTTGGGATCCGCTCTAACTTTTAAAAATCATTTTGAAGACTCGAAAACACTTTATAGAGTGTTTGGAGTAAAGCTGATTTAATGAAGTAAATATTCCCATAAAGAATAATCTTTATAAAAAATAATTGAAGTAGAAGTTTTAAAACTTATACTTGAAACGAATATTAAATAACCAAAGATATACTTATATGAAAGTACTATCTTTATTTGAATAATCGAAAATAAGTTTGATTATTTACACCTTATTCTTTAATAAAATAAAGAATATATCTCAGCAAATAATCGGAGTCATAGATCCTCAAATGAATATTCAAAAATATTCATTAAATAATATAAACTGAGTCATAAGTCCTCGAATGAATATTCAAATAATATTCAGATAATAAAATAAAAGGAGTCATACATCCTCAATTGAATATTCAAATAATATTCAATAAATAATATAAAGGAGTCATAAGTCCTCGAATGAATATTCAAGATAATATTCATTAATAAAATAAAGTTATCGAATAAACTTTATTCGATTAATAGTTTTGAAAACTATAACCATACATATATATAAATATATATATATAAAAATGAGGGTCTTACCATGATTATTTGGACAAGACTTGTGAACAAGAGTTGTAGGCCATCTCAATATCTTTCCAATGAGCTATAGCACACAATATTTGAGTGAGAAATGAAGGAGATACAGCAGTTTTAGTGTTCTGGTTCTGTTTTGGCCGAGAGCATGAAGAACAATGCCTTGGTTTCTTTTTGATTTTGATGAAAAATGATTTGCTTGGCTTGGTTGGTTTGATTTTTGTGTTTGTTTTAGTAAATTACCTAGTTGCCCTTGATTTTGTGTGGTTAAAAAGCCACCACATCTCCTTCCTTCCCATGTCATGCTTGTGTCATCCTCATGATGTCATCCTCCCCTCCTTGTCCTCTTCTCATTGGTTGGGTGACATCATCCTCTCTAATCCCTTTGATTAACTTCCTAATTGTTTGCCTAATGACCGCTGATCTGTTATACTGTTCGCTTAACTTTCGTTTTCGTTTATCGTTTGAGGGATCATACACGGGATCTTATTACTTAGGTTCCCTTAACCTTTCTCAATACATTATATTCCTTTTTATGATCCTCTATTATAATCCTTTAATTTAAATCATTTTATCCTGCTACCTTATACTCAATTTTTTCCGTATCTATTGGATTTCCGGGAAAAATCAAAGTGTTCGGATTTGGATTCTGACGATCTTTACATACACTTATATCCCATATAAAGTACTAATAAAATCTCAGAATATCCATATCAGAACCCCTACATAGTGTGGCATGAAAAGTTTTCTCATTCAGCAAAAACACTATTCATAAGGGTTTCAAAATTTCCCAAAAATTGGGGTTATTACAGTCTCCCCTCCTTAAAAGGATTCCGTCCCGGAATCAGATAGAAAATGAATTGGGATACTTTCTTAGCATTACACTTTCTAACTCTCAAATAAATTTTCCCACATTGTGGTTCTTCCATCAAACTCTGAATAGTTTGATAAGCCTTCTCCTAAGCACTTGTTCCCTTTTCACTCTACAACCCTTCCTAGTTGCTCCATATAGGTTACGTCGGGTTGCATATCTATACGCTCATATGCCCCTATTTATCTGGCATCTGAATTACACTTCCTTAATACTGATACGTGAGACACGTTACGACCTGCTACATGTTCGGGGTTAGGGCTAGCTCCTATGCTATCCTCCCAATACGTCTTAATATATCCAAGGGTCCAACAATTCGTGGACTTAGCTTTCATTTCTTTCCGAACCTCATCCTTCCTTTCCAAGGAAATACCTATAACAACACTAGGTCCCCTATTTCATACTCTTTTTCCTTTCGTGTCAAATCAACATACTTATCATGTCCATCTTGGGCTACTACCAGCCGTCCTCTGATTAGATCTATCATATCCTTGGCCCTTTGGACCACTGCTGGTCCGAGCATCTTGCGCTCTACAACTTCATCCTAACATAAGAGAGATCGACATTGTCTTCCCTCAAGGATCTCATAAGGCGATATCTCAATACTGACATATGATCTATTGTCGTAAGAAAACTCAATCCGTGTTAAGTGATCATTCCAATTTCTTTCAAGTCTATTGCACAGACTCTCATTATAGCTTTTAGCATTAGAGCTTTTGCTTCTCAATACCCATTCTTTTCCAGTTCGTAATCGCTACTACCTTCCGTTCCTAATATTATACTGGTTATACTTTTGCTCGTTAGCGTTCTATGACCTTTTAATAACCACGTCAACCTTAGTATCACGAATGTGTTTCCATTCCGAATACCACCAAAATTTTATTACTCCTTTTTCAGCTGTTTCTATTATCGAAAGCTTAATCCTTCATATAGAAGTAAAAGAATTTATTGAGAGATCACTATGATCATGAACACTTGTTATATCGCATAGTTAGTACAGAAGGTGGCCAGCCTTTAGTACTTGACAAGCAATTAAACAATAGGTGGTATCCTACTAGGCTTCTATCACACAGATAGATAGTCATTCGGCAATACCTCCCCTTCTGGAAGGGTTGTTCTTCTCAGCTTATACAAAATGAAAAGAAGAGAAACGAACGAATTGAAGAGAATTGTATATATAAAAAAAAATATACTGCCACAAAATATCTGGCTTGGAACCTACCTCTGAACTATAGAGGTTTGTCATAGAAGAACAAAACATATATGTATTTATATCAACATCAAGTATTATAGCATCGCATTTCACGTGCCTAAATATTTTTGCTATTCCGTCCATCATTCTATGGACCCATGCTCTTCCTCGAGCTTATACTCAATCACCTTTGAAACTCCCTCGACATCGAAAATCGAATCTGGAATCTCATTTTATACATCATCGATACTAGAATTCTGTGCTTGCACTGCAACCTTCCTCGTATAGTAATACGACTCTCTATTGATAAGAGGGAATAAATATTCAATAGGTAGATACTCTACTTAATTAGTCTATCAATGATAACTTATACACTACCACTACCCGATTAGTGGTACTCAATCTCAACACCCATTCCAGTACAACTCTCACGGTTGTAATCAGCTCATTACTCGCAGAATCATTACTGCATTACTATGGTCCACCACTGGCCCACTGTCATCATTCACTTTCCATGAAATCTTAATATCTAACCATACGGAGTCCATACATGTCGTATCGATTCATTCTAAGGAGGTAACATAATCACCATTCCTGATTCATGAAGAACACTCCTGATCCTGACATACATACATGACATGAAGCAGATAAAATTGCAGAAGAGTTTCAATCAAAGCAACGGTAGCAGGTTAATATCATTCTAAACCATATGCCTTAAATAGAAGACTTACTCAAAGGTTCGTCTAGTCCTTTTTGAAACATGGTCCTGGCTTATCTCAAGATAGTATCTTCTGAGATAGATAGCCCGCTCATGGCGATTACACGAATTAAACCTTTACCAACTACTATTATGGTTGGGTATTGCACAGTCATCAGAAGGAATGTCAATCTTCCAAACCATAATACAACCTGCATAGCTTTAACCATCATCACTGTATTCCTTTGGCACAAGCGCCTATAATTATCCTCTTACCTTTAAAGTGTCGGCCACCTCTTTGGCCTTTCCTGATAGTAAAATTTCCTTACATTCAATGTCATTTTAACCACCTCCAAATAAATTTTCTAACTTATTTCAATCACAGCTTATGTGAAGATGTTTTCCTTAAAATCTGATGAGTAAAAAAAAAATTATGATTTTTCCATAAGTTATTGCCTCAGTCTTTAGCGGTTAATCACTATCATGACTGACTCTCAATCATAATTAGAACATCTTTTATCTTAAGTCCTAATTGCCCTGAACAATTTCGAGCATTACTGGTTCGATCCATACTTTCTCGTGGTTTAACACGTGCCCCACTTGGCAACATTATAATTACGTCATATTTCCTTTATCAACATTTCTATTCTTGAGAATTTTGAATATTACCTTTCTCCTTGTAAAACCTCTAAGGTTATCCTTGATTCGTTCCTCCTGTGTTCCCTAGATACAGGGCATATCAAAATACCATTTACTAATACTAAAACCATTATCTATATACTTCTGAAAAATTTCTCCACTGATTCTTAAAGGTTGTTGTTACCTTAACCCTTTCCAAATCATACTGTCAAAACTCATATTGTCCCTATTAAGGGTGAAATGCCAACCTTTATGCATTCCCCTAGGATTCATTTTAAGTTATCGCTGTTCTATCCTTAATTCCACCTTTAAAAGGTACCTGCATCCTTCCATGGATAAATCAAGTCATATATCCTTGATAGATTATCTTATTCATCATTCCCACCTCGATAGTCTATACCTAACTTCATAATAGCATCCTTATTTAAATTGAGGTCAATCCATATGGCCTCCAAAAGATAACAATGGTCATCCGCTTTTCTTTCCTGATTTGGTAATGATAACATGGATGTTCTGGAAGATATTGGTCATGTTCAATGTGAACTTCTTCTTAATAATTCCTTATTTACTTTTGTTGTTTATCTCAACAGTCACCTCAATGTTGGGATATCTTTCATACCTGGCGTCTCCCTTTCTGGGTATCAAGCCACCGGTCTTACACTTCACATTCTTGAAGGTCACTTCCTCCATCCAATTTTCCTACTTTCTTACCTTCTTGTCTCTTTAGTCTATCCGCGTCTTATTATTTATCCTTCGAACTATCTAAAGGTTTCCTTGAATCCTCCCAACTTAAAGGGGATAAAATGTACATAACTCGTATGCCTTCAACCATCAAATTTAACTCATGGTGAATCACCCTCATACCAATGATTACATACTTTTCTATTTCTATTGCTACGAGTCTTTAGGGTTTCCTCATACCCAACTTCCTTATCATTCCTCAAACTCTATTGCCTTTATATTCCTTTCCACTTCAGTTTCTTTTTATTTTCCTTTCTCTTATCATTATTTCATGAACCAACACAACATAAGCATTGATTTCAAATATCCCGTCATTCTGGATTCGTGTCCTCAGAACGAATCTTGATAACCTTTACAACTTAGATTCATAATTCATCATACTCATCCGCCTTTGTTCTGGCTCTAAAGCTTTTACACTATCTCCATAACCTTGGGAATTACCTTCCCGAAAACAATTGACTGAACTTTAATCAGTTTATTCTAACCTCTGGCTCCGTGCCTTTCTTGGTCTTTCACCAGCGGGTGGCCCCTCTCTTAGGAGGGTAAGTGACAAAAACAGTCTTTTGTGATTCGTCCATCATTTAGAATCTCAAGTGATTCCTATATTTCCTTTAGCCAAGCTCTTGCCTCGACTGGGTCAGCTTGTTCCTTGGAACTCTAAGAGCTTAGTGACTTAAAGGTCCTGAAAGAATTTCTCACCGCATTGTTTCCTCAGGGTGGTGGTTGGGGATAATAGTCTAAGTTCTGTCTAAAAAGGTCCATAAATATTGCCCAATAGGAGTACCATCCTGATTCTCCCTATCTTGTTCAACTTCTATTTTCTCAGTATGAAATGTTCCAATCTTCTCCCATAATCGGGGTTATCTTATACGTTAAAAATCCTTGTTTTCCACTTCATTATGTTATGGGTTCCTTCTATCTTGATGTCGACCTCCCTAACTATCACGTTCAGGGTTTGCTCTAATTCTTATTCCTCAAACTAGCTTTCATCTAAGATCTCATCTTTAAGCTCTTGAACATTTGGAACCCAAATTCTGTAGGAATACCTCATTATTCCCTTATCATCTTTCTCGGTATTAATCTTTTATCTAATTGTTGGCTCTCTGCCTTCATTCATCACTTTTTCTTGCACAATATGTTCTTTTCTGATAATTCGAACTGTATTGCAATCTCAAACAGCTTTTCGGTACCGGCTCTGGTTACCTTCACTTTTATTTCCATTTTCTCAAAATCTCTTATAAACTCTCCCAAAGACATTATCATCTTGAGTCTCTCCTTTTTACTAAGGGCATCAGCCACCACATTGGCTTTCCCCGAATGATAAAGAATCTCCCAATCATAATTCTTTATTAGCTCTAACCACCTCATTTGGCGCATGTTGAGCTCTTTCTGCGTGAAAATGTACTAGAGCACTTATGGCTTAGGTAAATCTCGCACTTCTCTCCATACAAGTAGTGCCTCCAATCTTTAGGGCAAAACTATTGCCACGAGCCCAAGCTCATGGGTGGGGATATCGAATTTTATATTCCCTTAATTGTCTTGACGCGTACGCGAGTACCTTGTTGTGCTGTATAAGAGCACCCTAATTCCTTATGCGAAGCGTCAATATAATTCACAAAATCTCCTTTTTCCATCCGGCAATGCCAACATAGGGGCCATCACCAATCTTTGCTTCAGTTCTTGAAAGCTTTTCTCACATTTCTCTGTCCATTCAAACTATTCAGTCTTACGAGTAAGCTGCGTTAAAGGGCTACTATCTTTACAAACTTGAACGAACCTCCGGTAGTGACCGGCCAATCCTACCTCTGGTAGTCGACCTAACCATGGTCATCAATTCATCAGTGGTCCTTTATCAAATCTTGTCAGGATCCTCCATGGGATCCTCCTCAGCAACTATCCCTTCTAGGACAACATCCTCAACCGCTACATTCTCAATATCAACATCATCTGGTCCTGCATTAGGACACTCTATCAGATCCACAATCCGATCTCCAATTAGTAATAAACATCATCGCGTTGTTGCACCTCAACCTCAGGGTTCGGAGTCCCGCTACCATCTACGATAACGAACTACGCTTCTATCACGATATTTATAAGGGTTCCCATAAGGGTTTTAACTGTCAGTACTACATTAGGTAGCCCGACTATGAACTTGGCAAGAGTTCTTATTATCTTAGTGAACTTATTATCTTAACGTCACATCATCTCTAAGGTTTATAACGCTTCGCTCTGATACCACTTCTGTAACACCCCCAAATCCGGGGTCGGAGATCCGGGTTGTCACGAGTTCCATTTCCCTTAAAAACACCCAATCTTAATAAATAATCAACTACTCTGTACTGTGACCCCACCATTAAACACACACACCACAAGTTATAGCCTTAGAGATGAATATCCAAAAATAATCACAAGTCATTTTATTCCACAATTATATGCCAATACACCTTAAACAAGTTTCTGAATAAATTTACATTTCTTTGCCATTATTACAATTCATAAATATACATAATCTGATACATCAAAAGTTGAAAGCCTAGCCTATTGGTAGTTCCTACCTCAGCTACAACGACATCAACGCCTATAGGAAACTGCAGAATGTTTCCTATCCGCTCGCAAATTGGGAGCTTGGTCCTGTTCATCTTGTCTATCTGATGTTGTGTGATGAAAGAAGAAAGCAAGGGTGAGTAGCAAGCCCACCAAAATAATATGTATAATGATTAACAATATATGAGCCTTCTCATAGTACTCATGAAAGTCTTGGTCAAAAGAAATGAACCAAGTTGATATCTTAATGCGATGAAGTCGCAAAATATTCAGTATATATATATATACATATATACTTTTCAAAATATGGGAAGTCCTCTTCCATGCATAATACACACAGAGTTCCAGTGTATAACTGTATAAAAATATCGTTGCAAGGTGATCTCATATATCTAACCTTGTCTCAACATTTTTCTGAAAATCTTTGTCATGCATAAGATAATCATTTACTAGATATAAGTTTAAAAGATGAAGTTACAAGATACTCCAATATACTTATATCTTTTCCAAATACTACTTGAACTACCACCGTTCAAGTTATAATTAGTTCAAAAGTTCATCACATAGATGAGACTACAAGATAATACTTGAATAGATTCAACCTTTAAAATATCATCAAAATAAAATGAAGTTATGAGATACTTCATTTGATGTAAACATCATTTTGAAAACTTGACCCTGCCAACACTCAACAATCCCCCAACCGTAGCCTTTCTATCGAAGTGCTCTGGGTAGTGTTGCAGAAATTATCCAATTGGATGATGAACTCATTGCGGGAGTTTTCCGCGCCAGGAAGACCACTTACGATGATCAGTCGTAGTAGTACAACCCCACCATTTTCTACATGTAGAGGAGAACCTGTCGGATTTACTTGTCAACCGAACACTGAACTCCTAAGGAATGGACCGCCTTAGCGGAACTTCCTGGCCATTTGGGCCAATATAATAAGGTTGGGCCGGCGCTACTCGGCCACTTACGCCACTCCTAGTTCAGATGAAATCCATGACTCTAAAACGTAAAGCTCGTCCCCACTTTCCCCAAGTAGAAACTTGTTGATACGGCTCCACCAAGAAGTCGTATCTAGTTGGAAAGAAAAACTCACCGATATTTCCCAGGCGATGCCTGTTAATGGATTAACTTGTTCCAAGAATTTTACTTCCCGAGTGTTGGGTAAGTAATCAATTCATTTATCAAAACAGCAACCTTGTTGCGAATATAAAATACACCACAGAGCCGGATCCCTCAGGTTTTGAGCGAGTATTTAAATCCCCTTAAAAAGGAAGATCTTAAATATAAAAATGAGTTTTGGGATCCGCTCTAACTTTTAAAAATCATTTTGAAGACTCGAAAACACTTTATAGAGTGTTTGGAGTAAAGCTGATTTAATGAAGTAAATATTCCCATAAAGAATAATACTTGAAACGAATATTAAATAACCAAAGATATACTTATATGAAAGTACTATCTTTATTTGAATAATCGAAAATAAGTTTGATTATTTACACCTTATTCTTTAATAAAATAAAGAATATATCTCAGCAAATAATCGGAGTCATAGATCCTCAAATGAAAATTTAAAAATATTCATTAAATAATATAAACTGAGTCATAAGCCCTCGAATGAATATTCAAATAATATTCAGATAATAAAATAAAAGGAGTCATACATCCTCAATTGAATATTCAAATAATATTCAATAAATAATATAAAGGAGTCATAAGTCCTCGAATGAATATTCAAGATAATATTCATTAATAAAATAAAGTTATCGAATAAACTTTATTCGATTAATAGTTTTGAAAACTATAACCATACATATATATAAATATATATATATAAAATCTACTCGGGATCCTCGACTCCCGGTTTTAGAAAATGTTTTCACCTTTGGGTCCCTCTACTATGGATATATGCAAATTACTGCTATTCTCTAGCATAGGTATTATCAACTGAACCAACAGATATATATGGCAAGAATACGAAACAGGCATGCATATATATACCATATCAGCATGCTTCAATATATCGCAACATTTGCTAATTAACCAACATGCATCTATCACAAGATAATGCATATACATATATACATCACAACAACAGTATAACGGGTAGAAAACTTGCCTGAGCGACTTGGGGTGATAAAAGGCTCGGGACGAGTCTGGTAACCTATAAACAACAAGTAAGTTGGAATTAAACCAAAGTCACTTGTAAATCTATACTTTAACTAACTTAGACTCTAACGCTTGTTTTGCGCTCACTGATTCGCTTAAGTCACTCGGGTACCCTCGGCTCCACCATTTTTAATAATTTAACCTTTACGAGTTTTAAAGCGATTCCTTCGCGAGTGTCTTACCAACTGCCTAACACTCTTATCATAATTGTTTCATACATTAATTAACCCTTTTTGGTCTTTAACCTATGTTTCAAAGTAAGGCGAGGGGAAATGATTCGTTCGCGAAACGTCGTTACTTGAAACGGTCGTTTCTCCTAAACCGTACATCGGAATCAAACGAACTACATATCAAAACGAAGCTCGTAACATGAACTATCTAAACATGGCAATGGTCATAATCTAGCAGGGAGTTCTTGGGTCCAAATGTTATGAACAAAAGCAGTCTAAAGTAAATCGGACATTACGACGGCTATATTTACGCGATTACCAATGTTTAAACTACTCCAATTAACCACCAACCAACTCATAACCATCAATACAACAAAACTTCACCGAAACCATACCACATCAGTCCATAATCTCCAAGGTTTTCAACTCAAACAACCACAATCAAGACCTATAAACTATAATCAAGCTTCAATTACCAAAACACTTCCAAAACTAATAATCACAATCCATGCTTCTCATTTCACAAAACCAACCATTAAACTTACTAACAAATAAAGTAAAGGCTAGGGTTTGAAGTTTATACCTTCCTTGGGAGGTGTTAAGTTGCTAGGAAGCCTTAGGGAGCCTCCTACAAGCTTGATCTTTCCAAAGAAATCAAGAACACAAAGTTAGGCTTTGAAGTTTCTAAAAGTCCGATTTAAAGAACTGTAAAAATGAGGGTCTTACCATGATTATTTGGACAAGACTTGTGAACAAGAGTTGTAGGCCATCTCAATACCTTTCCAATGAGCTATCGCATACAATATTTGAGTGAGAAATGAAGGAGATACAGCAGTTTTAGTGTGCTGGTTCTGTTTTGGCCGAGAGCATGAAGAACAATGCCTTGGTTTCTTTTTGATTTTGATGAAAAATGATTTGCTTGGCTTGGTTGGTTTGATTTTTGTGTTTGTTTTAGTAAATTACCTAGTTGCCCTTGATTTTGTGTGGTTAAAAAGCCACCACATCTCCTTCCTTCCCATGTCATGCTTGTGTCATCCTCATGATGTCATCCTCCCCTCCTTGTCCTCTTCTCATTGGTTGGGTGACATCATCCTCTCTAATCCCTTTGATTAACTTCCTAATTGTTTGCCTAATGACCGCTGATCTGTTATACTGTTCGCTTAACTTTCATTTTCGTTTATCGTTTGAGGGATCATACCCGGAATCTTATTACTTAGGTTCCCTTAACCTTTCTCAATACATTATATTCCTTTTTATGATCCTCTATTATAATCCTTTAATTTAAATCCTTTTATCCTGCTACCTTATACTCAATTCTTTCCGTATCTATTGGATTTCCGGGAAAAATCAAAGTGTTCGGATTTGGATTCTGACGATCTTTACATACACTTATATCTCATATAAAGTACTAATAAAATCTCAGAATATCCATATCAGAACCCCTACATAGTGTGGCATGAAAAGTTTTCTCATTCAGCAAAAACACTATTCATAAGGGTTTCAAAATTTCCCAAAAATTGGGGTTATTACAAGTCTTCACGAACAGTATCTTCCAGCGACGAAGGGATGTTTCACGTCGTAATTACATGTCTGAATCATTGTTCAGCAATTCTTTAATCTTTGATTGTCGGCCCTGTACTTGTTTGCAGCGTCTGACGCACACAACTTTGCTTCCTTATTTTGTAACTAATTTATTCGTTATGATTCACTAATGATTTTATTTTTCGTCAAAATCTTCTGATTTGAAGTGCATCGCATTAACGTACTCTATTGTACTGATGAGATCCTCGTAACACGAACAACTCTCAGATTGGATGTCTTTGTCATGACCACGTTGTCAGTGTGTCCATTTTTTCCTTGTTTGCAAATGTCCTTCCTTTAACGACTTGCAATCACATTTTCCTTTGACACGTAATTCTACCTGTTGCACGGAGCTACTTTATTTCTTTTGTAATCATCAACGAACAGACTCGATACAAGAGGAGAGTTTGTGAACATGATTTTGATTGAAAAACGGAATAAGGAATAACAATGCAACAAACGATTGAGAGAACTTGTAAATCAGAAAATTGAAGGAAGAAAAATGTGTGAAGAATGAGACAACCATATTCGTACTCAAGATGGCCAGTCTTTCATACTATATGGCATACAGCATATGATTAGGTGGCGTCCCACCCGACTCTTCGTCATTTCGACAAAGCGTCATATCACAATACTGTTGTCTTAATCAGGAATCAAGGATTTGAGAAGAGAAACAATTCAGAAGGAATACAGGAATTTTTTCTTTCGTTTTCGCCTCATATAATTTATTAACAGAAGAAGCTCATACATATTCAAAAATCAAGAAAAACATATAATGTCGTATTAGAAGAAAGAATGTTAATGTCGATCACCTCCACGCTTCACTTACGTATGCCTTCAGGATCGTGCGGATACAGGTTCACGATTCAAGTCACATCATTGCTTCGAAATGCTTCCTGGAACTGTCTTCACATCAACTACTTCAATAATTTAATCTTAATCGCGTCCTTCCGAAATTTATAACCATTGCTTTAGATTCCATTTATTCCGCATAAAATAACCATCGATCACGCAACACCTCAGTTTTGTCGATAACATATGATTCTTCTGCCTACCATCTAGAAGATTCTGCCATTTCCTTCAATCATTCTCCGTCCATTCGAATCACGAATTTCGTTAAATTTTAATAATTTCATGAATTGGGGTAAATAATATTTTAATATGTTGATTTAATTATTGATTTTATTAAACAACGCTTACTTTCATTTTTCACAGCAAACCTTAAACCTTCTCCCTGCTGGTGGGTCTACTTAGCCCTTTGAATTACCAACACTAAGTCTAATTCGATTCTTCTTTTTAAGTCATTTTCTGTTTATAATAACAAGAACTTAAGTAGTACCTTGACAACCAAATTATAAAACTTATTTCATGCAAAATCTTTTGAAAGTTGATTAAGGAAATCTTTTCCAAAATCTCATTTTTAAAGTTTTGAAAATCAAATATTTGGTCATCATTACTATATAAGTTACTTGCTATTTTCCTGATTTACCAATGAAATGTCTAATTAAAAGATTGCCCATATAAGGGTCTTTCTATTTCGGTACGCCTTCTATTCTTTTCCTTGGACTCTATTCGTATTTCTTAGTCGATGAAACTTCATTTACCATCATAAATCATCTTATTCACAATTCTATCGCGACGCTGACATTTAGTACTGTCTTTAACATTCTTGTCGTCGTCCTTGCCGTTATTCTCACACCCACGTATGTGATTCGGTGTTCTATCAGTAGATAGGGTCGCATTTTCTTGCTAATCTTACCTATATCTAGAAAGGTAGCTATCATTCCTCGCGCAGCTCCCGATGGTTAGTAAGAATCTTCTCGCAACGGTGGTGCCTTCAAAATGTGCAATGTTGGTTCTTCATCCGCTTCCATCAATTGGTTGCTCCCGACGTGGAATTCATCCTGCGACCTAATTCTAAGTTAAATCGTAGCTTTTCTTACACATATTCTCACAAGAATCGATCATATAGTCTTCGAAACCACATGAAAAGTAAGGTAACATACCCAGTCTCCATCGATCTGTCGATCCTTCATTATTGTAGAATCTAAGAATTCAATATACCTATAGCATTGTGACATTCGTCTTACACTTTCTATCGTTCCAACTCCAGATCGGATCTGCTAACCCTAATTCGCACTCAACTCAACTTAATCTGAGTATGTCTAGGGTCTTTCCTATCCTATACGACCTATCATTCCTATCTTACTCTCACATATTCTTATTTCAGTGACCAATAACCTGCAGCTCTGATACCAACTGTAACACCCCAAATCCGGGGTCAAGATTTGGTGTCACTAAACAATCCTTACATAGAATAAAGAAATAAATAAATAACCCCTTGAGTCCGGATCTTTTCCAGGTTATGGTATGAAACAAGAATCTAACCTTCTACAACTCACTTCAACTATAATACAAGTGTAAATACCTTTGAACTAATGCTCTTGTCACATTCTTCTACACATTCAACCTCTCGCAACGGAAACTTCTCTAACTTCTGCTGTCTATCAAAGCTATTCACTTTAATCCTTATCTGTTTCTGGCAGAAATAAGAATTGACAAAGCAAGAGTGAGCCAAAAATGCCCAGCAAGTATATAATTTGAGTTTCAAACATTAATTTCAAAGAAAACTTCCAGACAAAATCTCTGAAATATTTTGAAGGGCGAAACACAAAATCATTTAAAGGATATACCTCGTTATCTTAAAAATCAATTTGATTTGCATTGCTATGAATCACATAGGACATAATGACATTTTTGTAAGAGCTTTAGAGATCGCGTGTTTTCAAAATAGCTTCTGGTATCATTTCATAATTGAGCAATGAATGCAATAACTATTCATAAAACGACGTTCAAGAAATTCCTAACTATTCAGTATCCATCATTATCGACTAAGTTTTCATGGACTTAGCCTGCTAAACCAGCCTGATAAGGACGGGTTGAATAATTAAGAAGATCTCAATTCATTCAAGATCCTAACTATCACTGAGCAACTAAGGCTGCAGCAACAATCTGAACCTCGAATATATTTAGAAACATTGTAATTTCCCGAAACTGAGTGCTAAGAAAGAATAACTTTAAACCATAATCACATTTTATTTCAAGAGGGAATGCCATTAATGGCAAACAACAATAAATTAGACTGGACACTAGAAACCAACATATGCACTATAACCTCCTGATTAGTCAGGAGATAGTGCGGATCTATACCCAACTGCATAGACCCAACCAACATATGGGGCACCCAGGCAACTATGGCCTAAAGGGGTCCGGTCCATCTCCGGCCCATAGGATCCAGCTCATCACTGGTCCTCATAATAACCGTCCAGCCCGTAGAGTATTTTGATATCAAATCATTTTGATTTCAAAACATCCCAAATTAGGGTTCGCAAATAACCCGAACAAATGGGAATTTGCTCAAGAGAGTAATCGAATTATAGAAACAATAATTGAAAGAACTGGCATAATAAGAGTAATTGCAGAGAAATATAAAACAGTTCAACTATTCTGAACTTAGAATAGGAGCGAATAAATATTTACAGTATTTAAGGAGAAAGGTTAGGAATACTTGCAGTATTTAAAAGAAAATTAAGAATACTTACAATATTTTAAAAGAAAAATCCAGAATACTTGCCTCAATAAGCTTTAACCATTATTACTGGTTGACTTTGGTTCGACTTAGATCGTTCGGCTTTATCATGCACCTATTATCCTATTCTCGATACGATCCCAACATTCAGACCCTTTGGTTGGAACTTCGTTGATCTTGACGTCTAATCACTAGATTTTTCCTAGTCCGATGTCATGTCTCGGGTCTTCCGTCTAAAACCTATAGGGTTGAAATACCCTAATTCAGATAATCGCTTAAGCTTACATCAAATCACTATTCTATTTTACCCGTACGATTTCATAACTGAATTCATATTTATATGTATTATCGAAATACACATAGCAATTACGGTTCACATCTTCGAAAATCGGTTCGGTATTTAATTTCGAAAAATACGTATGTTTGTCATTTTGAAAAATAGGGTAATCGATTATTCACAAAATATCTTGTCACATCACACAAGTCAGTTTCATAAAGTTCAATTATATCCTTGTTCGACGTCTCCGACAATTACAGGTTACGTTTCCGTATTTTCGGAATTAATTTTCCGAAAATCGGACATCGTTTCCTCTATTTATCGGCCTGCCCGTCGAATCATTTCGACGTCAACCACAATCAATAATCACATCCAATCCATAACTACAATTCACAATTTTCAAACACCAGTACGAATTTAATTTATTAGTTATTATTCGTTTTCGCTTTGTAATTAATAACACGAACCAATTTATTTAATTAATAAATGTAGGACTCAGATAAAAATCATCATCACCCACCGTCGGCTCGCCGAGGCTCATCGCCGATGGCGGTGAAATTCGCGGGTTTCCGTTTATAACGGACGTCCTACACGAATTTCACCGATTAATTAGTATAACCTCGCTCGAATTCATTTTATCACGAAACGTCAGTCAATATTTTGCTGCAAGATAAAAATTTAATCAGTAAAATAACGTAACCATTTGAACAAAATACAACCCAGCACACGCGCGTCACGCGCTGCCGCAATACATCTGCAAACAGAACCGGAATAAAACACGGCCGGGAAACACCCAACCCAGGCGGCAACAACCAGGAGGAACAATCGAACACACGTATAAACACGAGTGTTACACACGCACACACTCTAACGCACCCACACATACTCGAACACGTACGCACACAAGCACGTATATATATATACATATCTATCTATATATATATATACAATAGTGAACAAAACAGAACCACGAATTTGCTGAAGCAGGATGGCCGGAAAATCTCACCGTAATCGGAGCAATCGGAAAAAGGGAAGAAAAGAAACCAAGAACAGATAAAGAAGAATAGGAGAGAAAGGAGTATTTGAAAGGGATGAGAGATGAGCGAGAGAGAGAGGATCGGGAGAGACAAGAGAGATTTTGAGGAGAGAATTAGAGAGAGAGACCTGGGCCGAAGAGATAAAAGAAAACGGGTTGGACCCGATTTAACCCTGTGCCCCTTTTTCTCTCGTTTTATTTTAATATTTTATTACGATAGTTCCGATTTCAGACACCGAAATTTCAAAATTTAATGAGCGTTTAATAGGTAAAATCACTTAAAGATTCTCATAAATAATTTTTAAAATCTCGGAATATTTAGAGGTTATCAAAATAAAGTTTTTTAGAATTTCTAGATCATTTTTGAAACGCAAATCAGACCCGCATTTATCATTTAGCGAATGCACTTGCAGTTAAATAAAAGCCAGAAAATTTCCGAAATAATTTTAAAATTCTCGAAATATTCAAAATTTAATAAAATAAAATTTTCATGATTTTTGAAATATTTTGGAATTAAATACTGATTTTACGATTTAATAAAATCAGAAAACCATTTAAGATAAATAATTAATGAAATATTGATTTCAAAATTTATAAACTCCTAAAACTAATAAATAAAATTATAAAACGACAAAAATAATTTTAGGAGCAATTTTAGCATTTATGAACATCAATATTTAATTAAAATCATTTTAAACAAATTAAATTCATACAGTTCAATAAGTAATTATAAAATTAATCTTTGCGTCCAACCAATCACAAACAATTTATACCACAATGACACATAGCTGACAGAACCATCACCTATTTTATTGGTTTAATAATTCAATAATTACATTTACAGATAGGATCCGAAAATAGGTTACTTAACCGCTAAGTAACTAAAAAGACGATACGATTTTAATATCAGAATTGGATAATTATCAAAACAAAGCTCCCTATAAAATACTTTATATGAAATTAAGGTGATAACGTCTCACCTTTTGAAAATATGGATTCTTATCGATATAAAAGGATTTGCGTATCGAAAATTTCACACCGGGACTCGTACAGGCCAAACCGTACCCCGGATCGAAAAAGTCAAAACACGAAAAATGTTCAGAATTATCAAATTAGGTTAGGAAAGAGTTTTCGGAAGAGTTTCGGGTTGTAAAAACGCAAAAGCGACTGAAGTGGGACGATTTCTGATTTTAAAAATAAATTTTATAATTATGTAAGAATAATCATTATCAATTCTATAAATTCTTATAAAATCATATAATAATCCAAAAATTACCAGAAAAATACCAAAATTATGTAGATTTAATTCTGGATAATTAAAAATTAAAATATCTAAATTTTATCAGAAATAAACATCCAGATATTAATATCAATTATCAAATAATTCACCAAAATTCACATAATAATTATTTATTGATAAAATAATTACATAATATTTCTCGGGCGTTACAAGTAGTCTCCTTTGTTGACTTTGGGTTGAGCTTTAACTACTGACTTGGATTTGAGTGGTGACAGCTTCACTTTCCTGACTACTATTGACTTTGTCCTTTTTGGCTTGCTAAGGATTGGTAAATTGAAGTCAGGAATTGGTATTTTATCCCACTCTATTGGCTCATCCTTGGGCACAATAGGTTCTCCATGAATATTCTTGTAGGAATCCACCACCCTTATATCTTCAAATGCCACAGAGGGCTTTGATGTTGGAGTTGTAGCTGGTGTGGGTACCTTAGGAAATTGATCTTCCAATTCTTTGTCAGCAATATCCAGTTTCCTTTTTGTTCTTCTAGCCAATTCTTTCTTCCTTGGGAATTTCTTCTGTTCTTCAATTTTCTTCTTTGATTCAGCAGCTTCAGATGGTTGTGAGGGAATTTGTTGAGATGAATTCACAGCCTGTAGCTTGGCCAAGATAGCAATATGCTCTTTCTTTTGTTTAGACTTCTTTGCATCTGGAGCAGCTTGCTTCTTTTCCTGCTTCAATCTGGCTTTTTCTTCTCTCTTTTCTTGAGCAAATTGTGGATGTCCAGCTACCACACAAATTTCCTTTCCATTTCTGAATATCTTAGCAATTCTCCTTTTTGAAGCTGAATCAGCTGGATCTTTATAGAAGACAATTGATCTTGACAGAAGCTTCTTCTTATCAGGCTTGGGTGTCTCATACACAGTGTCCAAGGGGTTCTTCAAAGATGATTTTGGATAATTTGCCCTTCGTTTAAGAATTGTTTCAGACTTTGGAGACTTGATGCAGGAAGACTGTCCTTTTTCCAGATAATTCATGCTCATCTCATTCACACTGATTTGCTTAACCTGAGAGTGATGGATGGATGACTTAACTGGCTCCTTGATAAGTTCAAACTTTTTCTGTATCTCCTCATCAATCTTCTCCCAGTTGATTAAACTCAACTTTTCTTTCTCAGCAACTTTCAAATTTGCTGCTGCTGCTTGAATCAGATCTATACCATCTGCAACTGGTGGCTTGGAGACAGTAATTGAAGGTACAATTACTTTGCTGATTTGTACTTGAAGTTTCTCCCCCTCACTTGGTCCTTTCTCCCCCTTACTTGATTCTCTCTCCCCCTTTTTGTTATCATCAAGTTGAGGAGTTAGGCCTTGTGCTTTAGCCAGTTGCATGAGAAGATTTGTCCGAGTCTGTTGATTTTGAAGAAGGATAGCCACTGAATTCTCAATAACTTGAACTCTGTCTTCCAGCTTGGCCGGCTTCTTTTCAGAATCTGATTCTCTCCTCAATCTTAGTAATAGATCTTGCATGGTACCATATGGCATGACTGAATCCAGCTTCTCAGAATTGTAGGTCTTCAAGTCAGCTATATCCTTTTTGAGTTCATCCACACTCAGATTCTGTCTTAACTGCTGGATCTTCATGAGATGTAGATAGTCTAGGTGAGCTTGAAGAATAGCCTTGGTACCAGCATCTGAAGTTTCCTGAAGGGCCTTTTGAATAGCCATAACTTGCTTAACCAAGGATACACCAAATTGTCCTGGTGTAGATTCCTTTGTCCATGCCCATTCAGGTAAATCTGAAACAGAATTTGGGCCTTCATCTCCCCCTAAGTTCATGCTTCCATCCAAAGAAACAGAGTCACCATCATTAGAATTTACTTCAAATTCTTCAAATGGCTCACCAGCTTGGGAAGGCATCCTATTGAAAACAGCTTTATCTCTTTGAAGAGATTTTGAGGTGTGTACTAAGTTTAAAGTCTGTTCTGCCTCCACATTGTCCTGAGCAGCCAACAATTGATAGGCTGACACAGGATGAGTAAAAGTGTCAGCATCCAAGGAAATGTTATCAATTACAGCTTTGTAATGTTGATGAAATTGTCTTTCCTTTTCAGCATCATCCACAATCATTGACTCACTAGCAATGCCTAGATCCACCCTTATTTCTCTTGTACCTGCCTTTCTCTCATAATCTCTCTTTTGTTGCATCAAGGTCTCACCCTGGCTCCCCACCCTCACACCCTCACCTTCACCTACTAAGGTGGGACTCCTCTCACTCACTTTTTCCAATCCTGAATAAATGGATTGCTGATTTTCACTCTTTTCCTCTCCTTTTGCCTGGGAGCAACCCAGCCTCTCACTCAATACACTCTCCTCTCTCAGTCCTAAGAGTGACTGACAACCACTAAATCTTCTGCACTTGAAATAGTTGAAGTTTGAAGTTGTGCATAGATACTCGATGGATAAGTGATATCCGTCGAGTGAGTGGTAATGTTATCCGACGGATAACTGCTGTTAAGCTTATCCGTCGGGATACAATCACTACTCGACGGATGAGCAATATCCATCGAGCGAGTACAAATGAATGAGGTGGGAAGAGAAACTATTGTTGACTCTGTGTTGATTGAAGATATTTGGGGCACAGATGTCACAATAGAATCTGAAAGAATTGGCAAGTGAGCCAACCAATCATCTAAAAGATGATCCTCACTTGCACTGGATTTTGACTTCCCCAACAGAGTTAAAGAAGGGGAATCAGGAATTGAAGTGTTTATCATATCCACTTCCAGAGAGTTTGTTGATGAGTAGGGTGTTTCAGATGCTTCTATTATTAGAGATTTTGGCTGTGATTCCACATTTATTGGAGCCACATCAAACTGAATTTGAGAGAGTGCAGGGACTGTGTCTTTAGCACCAGTTTGCACTGTGTGTGTGCCCTATGCATCCCCAGAGGTTTTAGATTTCTTCTTTCTTGTGTAAGTTTAGGGTGAGCTTGTGTCCCTAACCCTTTTGGCCTGTGCTCTTGGCTGAGAGCTATGCTTTTGGGAGGATGTAGCTAGAAGTGAGCTTTTGTCCTTTTTTAAGCACTGCAGTTTGTTGGGAAACTGTAGTGTGGCTAGGCTGGGATTCACTCAACTCTCTAACTTTATTCTTGGGGTTTCTTTGATGTTCACCCCTTCCCTCACCTAACTTACCCTCCTTCACACTCCCCTCTTTGGCTTTGGTGGATTTTTCAAGTGGTACCTTTTGAGAGATACCAGAGGGGGTTTTCTTTGATTTGGATTTAGAAATTGCAGTAGTTTTGGCAGCTTTGGTAGGCAACTATTTGGTCATTGTCACAGTTGCCATAGCTATTCCTGAACTCAAATAAATGGAGGAGGTTGGAATAGTTGTAGGGATGAATGAACTTACCTCACTTACCTGAGGTGTCTGCATTACATGAAAATAGAACATTAGCACATCCCTGTGATGGTTGGCTCTGTTCAAATCTGCAATGAGTCTTCTCTCTTGAACCCAACAAGCCAGTTTGTTGTTTGGGTTCTCAAGCACAATTTCTTGACATAGATGGTTAGCCAATAACATGAAAAATCTAGCATAATACACATTCTTTCCTCTTTTAGCTAACTCACCTAGTTTAAAACCTAACTCAATCAAGACAAGGTCACTGAAATTGTAAAATTTATATGTGACTAGCATGTATAGCATGTTAAACATGGAAATGTTTACAGAATCAAAATTACTGACTTTTCCAGAGAAAACCTTAGTAACTACATCACACATGAAACTCCACTCCTTCCTAAGACCCATTCTTCTAATATCACTCAGTTTAGAAGTAGGAAGTGCATAATGCATGGAATTAAGCATATGATAATATCAGTGTCAGTGTGTGGTGAAGTCACATTATTATCAGGAATTTTGAAACATGCTTTTATCACATCATTATTGATACAGAATTCATTACCTTTGATGGTTAGAGTGATGGTCTTGTCAGTAGAGTTGTAGATTGCAGTGGTCCACATCTCTTCAACACCTTCACAGAAGAGTGTGGGTGATTCCAACATGGCATAATTTAGCTTGCAGTTCTTCACAAAGTCCATCATCTTGTGACAGTCCTCTGATTGCTGAATACCCTTATTGACCAATGCAGTGAAGTTGTTCTTCTCATAAGTGAACCCAGTTTGAGATATAATTTTTACTACAGGTGCCATTGTTGGAGAAAGAAAGCTTGAAGAGAAAGAGAATATTTGCTTGAGAGAGAATGAAATAAGAGCAGTTGAATTTGAGAATGATAAAAGAAAACAATTGGAATGAAATAAGCTTTTATACTATCTCAAAAATAACTGACAAAAATAATAATGAAAAGTAAATTAACCAATAGAAATTGCCTAAAATAGCCGTTTAAAAATAAACTGTAAAAATTCCACCCATTATCCGTCGTGTAATGCTTATAAACTGTAAGTATACTCGATGGATAATGTTCAGGGAATTAACGGCTGAGATTTAGATAATTCGACGGATGAGGATAAACTGATATCCGTCAAGTCATAAAGTATTCCAGAAAAGTAATTGACTTTTATTAGCAAGTAGGGTATCGACGGATGACTAAACTCGATGGATAAGGGTCATCCGTCGAGATGCAAATTTTGACTTAGCCAAAATCTCATCCAAGACTTAAAATTCAACTAAATTTCTGGCTACATTACAACTTGCAAAATAACTCAGATAAATTTTAGCGTAATTAAGCATACCTAACTCACTTACCAACCTTGAAAAGGTGGATTCATCCAGTGGCTTGGTAAAGATATCTGCAAGTTGCTTCTCACTTGGAACAAAATGTAATTCCACAGTACCATTCATCACATGTTCCCTTATGAAATGGTACTTGATGTCTATGTGCTTTGTCCTTGAATGTTGCACTGGATTTTCAGTGATGGCAATTGCACTTGTGTTATCACAGAAAATAGGAATCCTCTCAACTTGCAAACCATAGTCTAGCAATTGATTATTCATCCATAAAATCTGTGCACAGCAACTTCCAGCAGCAATATATTCAGCTTCAGCTGTAGAAGTAGAAACTGAATTTTGCTTTTTACTGAACCAGGACACAAGCTTGTTTCCTAGAAATTGACAGGTTCCTGTTGTGCTCTTTCTGTCAATTCTACAACCTGCATAATCTGCATCTGAATAACCAGTTAGATCAAAACCAGAATCTCTAGGGTACCAAATGCCAAGTTTTGGTGTTCCCTTGAGATATCTGAAAATTCTCTTAATAGCTATCAAGTGAGATTCTCTAGGATCAGCCTGAAATCTAGCACACAAACATGTAGCAAACATTATATCTGGCCTACTAGCTGTTAAGTACAGAAGAGAGCCAACCATGCCTCTATAACTTGAAATGTCCACAGACTTTTCAGTAGTGTTTAATTCAAGCTTAGTTGCAGTGGCCATGAGAGTTTTTACAGATGTGCAATCCATTAGATCAAACTTCTTTAAAAGATCAAAAATATATTTAGTTTGACTAATGAATATTCCATCACTAACTTGTTTAACTTGTAAACCAAGAAACTAAGTTAGTTCTCCCATCATACTCATTTCATACTTACTTTGCATCAATTTGGCAAACTTCTTACAAATTTTCTCATTTGTAGAGCCAAAAATAATATCATCTACATAAATTTGAACAAGTATGCTAGAGCCATTAACATTTCTGAAAAATAAAGTTTTATCTACAGTACCTCTTGTGAAGTGATTTTCCAAAAGGAACTTTGATAAAGTGTCATACCAGGCTCTAGGTGTTTGCTTCAGTCCATAAAGTGCTTTCAGAAGATAATAGACATATTCTGGAAAATTTGGATCCTCAAAACCAGGAGGTTGACTGACATATACTTCATCCTCCAAATCTCCATTCAGAAAGGCACTTTTGACATCCATTTGATAGACCTTGAAATTGGCATGGGCTGCATAGGCTAAGAAGATTCTGATGGCTTCAAGTCTTGCAACAGGAGCAAAAGTTTCATCAAAATCTATTACTTCTTGCTTACAATAACCCTTAGCAACCAATCTAGCTTTATTCCTGATTACTATGCCATTTTCATCCATCTTGTTTCTGAATACCCACTTGGTGTCTATTGGATTCTTTCCTTTAGGCTTGGGTACCAGCTTCCATACTTTATTCCTTTCAAATTGGTTTAGCTCCTCCTGTATAGCTAAAATCCAATCAGGATCCAACAAAGCTTCTTCTACCTTTTTTGGTTCTTCCTTTGATAGAAAGTTGCTCTATAGACATTCTTCCTGAGTTGCTCTTCTTGTTTGAACTCTAGAAGACACATCACCAATGATAAGCTCAAAGGGGTGATCTTTTGTTCATTTCCTTTGCTGAGGTAGATTGGCTCTAGATGAAGAGGCCTCATGATTGTCTTGATGTGTGATTGAGTTTTGATTGCTAGAAACTCCCCCTGAGTTTATGGATCTTTGATTTGAGAAGGGAGAATTTTCTGTAGGTGATCTGTCTTGACCTCCTGCTCCTTTTGATAACCCGACAGATGGTGAATTTTGATTATCGACGGATGAGGCAGGTTGTCTTCCGATGGATAACACAGATTGCCTTCCGACGGATGAAGCATTATGCAACTCGACGGATGTTGAGTTTTGTGCTTCATTGGTGGTAGATTTGTATGCATTATCCTTAGACACTGTTTCTTGATCACTCCATCATCACTTTCATCACTAACCATCTCAACATTATCAAATTTGAGGCTCTCATGGTGATCTCTATCTTCCAGTCCTTCAATCTTTTTATCATCAAACACAACATATATAGATTCCACAACAATGTTGGTTCTTAGATTGTAGACTCTATATGCTTTACCAACAGCATATCCAACAAAAATTCCTTCATCTGCTTTAGCATCAAACTTCCTATTTTGATCAGTTTGATTTCTCAGGATATAACATTTGCAGCCAAAGACATGAAGAAAGTTTAGAGTTGGCTTCTTGTTCTTGAATAATTGATAGGGAGTCATGCATCTTGCTTGATTAATCAGAGAAATGTTCTGAGTGTAGCATGCAGTATTTACAGCTTCAGCCCAGAAATATGTTGGAAGTTTAGATTCTTCAAGCATTGTCCTTGCAGCTTCAATAAGTGTTCTGTTCTTCCTTTTCACTACTCCATTCTGTTGTGGAGTCCTTGCTGCTGAAAACTCATGCAAGATCCTATTTTCTTCACAAAATGCTCTCATGACATAGTTCTTGAACTCAGTTCCATTGTCACTCCTGATTCTTCTAACTTTGAAATCAGGATGATTCTTAACTTGCCTTATGTGATTGATGATGATTTCACTAGTCTCATCTTTAGACTTTAGGAAATAAGTCCAAGAGAACTTTGAGAAATCATCTACAATTACTAGGCAAAATCTTTTCCTTGATATTGACAATACATTGACTGGTCCAAACAAATCCATGTGAAGCAGTTGCAAAGGCTCTTCAATTGCTAAATCAAGTTTCTTCTTGAATGATGCTTTAATCTGCTTCCCCTTTTGGCAGGCAACACACAGTCCATCCTTAATAAACTCCACTAGAAGAATGCCTCTTAATAGTTCTTTCTTTACCAACTCATTCATGGTCTTGAAGTTAAAATGGGATAGCTTCTTGTGCCATAGCCAACTTTCATCTTGACTTGCTTTACTGAGAAGACAAGTTACAGATTCAGCTTTAGTTGAGTTGAAATCAGCTAGGTACATATTTCCTCTTCTCATACTAGTGAGAACCACTTTGTTGCTTTGATTATTAGTCACAACACAGGCTTCTTTGTTGAAGGTTACTGAATTGCCTTTGTCACAAAGCTGGCTGATACTCAACAGATTGTGTTTAAGACCATCCACTAAGGTGACCTCCTCTATGATGATATTGTCCTTTAAAATCAAGCCATATCCCACAGTATAACCCTTGCTGTCATCTCCAAAAGTAATACTTGGTCCAGCTCTCTCCTTAAACTCAGTGAGCAGGGTAGAATCACCAGTCATGTGTCTTGAACAACCACTATCCAAGTACCAAAGATTCCTTCTGTTTCCCTGCACACATTAAAATCAAATCAAGTTGATTTTGGTACCCAAGTTTCCTTGGGTCCTGCCTTGTCAGCTTTCTTCTTCTGTTTCGTAGGTCTTAACTCATTTGACTTGGGAATTTCAGATTCTTAGTCATTTGGGTTGGACCTTTGAAACCATTTAATGCAACAGAATTATCATGCATATTATGGCTACTAGGAAATTGCATGCTTGGTGTAAACATGTTATTCCAGCAGGGCATGCTAAATGGCATTTGAGGCATACTGTATGCAGCATAATATGGATTAAGTGCAAATGGCATATTAGCAAATTGTGCATTCATGTTCTGTGTAGGCATAGCATTAACAGGCATGAAATGCATTGCATTCATGTGAGGAAATTGAGACTGAACAGACATGGGAGTAGGCATGGCAGATTTGCAATTAACAGACAAATGATTTACACTACCACACTTGACACAAATTTTTCTAGGAGCATATTTATCAGGTGTGTAGTTATTGTGTTTGTTAATCCCTACTTTACCATTCCTATTGTTTTTCCTTTTAGTCTCTGTTTTTACCTCAATTTTCTCAAGTCTGTCACTCAACTGTTTGACAGTCATGTGACCAACATTAGCCTTTCTCCCTTTCTTAACTTGGCTTGACTCTCCTGAAACAAAGTTCTTGGAAACAGACCCATACTTCTCATTTAGCTTGATTAGTTTGGCTTTGCTAATGGGCTTGCTCACAGCCGACGGATTAGGATGGACATCTGTTAGCAAACCATCTACCAAATTGGGTTCTAGTTTCTCTTTATTCTTTTTCCAGGCTTCATCACAAAAAGACTCAATTCCTTGAACTTTGGTGATTTGAGCATGGACATCCCTGGATGTTTTCCATGCTTTAATCACCTCTTGTTCACGCTCGAGCTGCTTCTTTAAAATCTCTTCCTTTTTCAAGGACTCAGTTAATTCTTCCTTAGCAATCTTACACTCAATTCTTAATTTCTCAAAATCAATAAACTGAGACTCAAGCACATTATTCCTCTCACTTAAAAACAAGTTGTTTTCTTTGATTTTAGCATTTTCTTTAGTAAGAGACTTAAGTGTAACACGCAAATGATATAATTCTGTAGACATGTCATTTATGGCATCATTACACTCAGCTTTAGATAAATGTGCAAGGTTTGTAGTAATTACCTGATTGCTTGAGGAACTAGTCTCTGTTTCATCAGACTTGGCCATTAGGGCTAGATTGACATAGCTGACATCCTCATCTTCATCCAAACCATCTGCTGCCCAGTCATTCTCTTGTGTAATAAAAGCCCTTTCCTTTTTTTGAGTAGATCAAAGTATTTTTGCTTATAATCCACAGACTCAAACCTTTTCTTACTGGAATCTGACTTTCTACACTCATTTGCAAAATGCCCTGCCAAGCCACATTTGAAACATTTGATTTTTGACTTATCCACCATGTTTCTATTTGGCTTGGCTGCTCCAAAGTTCTTTTTGAACTTGAGCTTGGCAAATCTCCTGGAGAAAAATGCTAGGTGCTCATCAATGTCCTCCATGTCATCTTGGCTCAATGAATCTTCACTTTCTACGCAAGCCCCTTGCCCTTGTTCTCACAGACCTTAGAAGTTGACTCAACAGCTTCCATCTTCACTTCCTTCTTCTTTTCCAAATCAGCAACTAGTGCAATGGATCCTCCTTTCTTCTTTCCTCTCTTCATCCTTTCATCCTGCTCTATCTCAAGCTCATAGGTCTTCAGGATGCCATACAGTCTCTCCAAAGTAAACTCTTTATAATCTTGTGAGTTTCTCAATGAGACTGTCATTGGTTTCTATTCCTTTGGAAGAGATCTACGGAATTTCAAATTAGAGTCTTTAGTCTGATAGACTCTTCCATGCAACTTAAGAGCATTTAGTAGTTTTTGGAATCTACTAAAAATGTCAGTGAGTGACTCACTTTCCTCATTGTGAAAATGCTTATATTTCTGAATCAAGAGCTGCATTTTATTTTCTCTAACTTGCTCAGTGCCATCTCAGATTATCTGTATAGTATCCCAGACTTCCTTGGCAGTTTTGCAGTTTATAATGTTGTTAAACATGTCTGCATCAAATCCATTGAACAGAATGTTCATGGCCTTTTTATCCTTCCTGACTTGTTCAATGTCAGGATCAGACCATTCATGCCTTGGTTTGGGAACAGATGGCTCGTTTCCTGTTGCAGCTCTCATTGGAACATGAGGACCTCTTTCTATGCAGTCCACATAGGCCTCATCTTGAGAAAGCATATGAAGATGCATCTTTACCTTCCAATGATGGTAATTATCTTTATCTAGAAAAGGAATCTTGACTCCAATGTCTTTCTTGTTCATCTTGCTGAATTGTTTTGATCTTTAAACTCTTTGTAGATTAAGAGCTTGCTCTGATACCAATTGTTAGTCCCTTAATAATATAGCAAAAATTACAGAAGGGGGGTTGAATGGAATTCTTGAACCTTTTCTCTAAATAAAAATGTTCAACTCTAATATAGATATAAATGTTTTGATTAGCACAATGGGGAATAGAAACTTAATTGAATCAAAATATAAGTAATTAAAAACAAGAGTCTTTAAAAACTTTCTGGTGGATTTAAACAATTCCACCAGAGATATATATTATATATCGAGAGGACTCTGTGTGCAAGAATGCTCACAGCTGCTTACAAATCGAACTGCTGAGAATACAGGGAAATGTTAAAGATTCTGCTTACAAAGATTTCTCTGTTTTTGTGTCTCAACACTTATCTTTCTATTTGCTACGTTCTTGGTTTATATATTACCAAGATTACAAAGTCAAAAGGACTGAATAAATATAAAAACTACCATACTTAAGTTTTGCTGCTTTTCATCCTCTATTACCCAGTTAATGGGCTTCCACAGTAGATTTGTATACATCTCGACGGCTATGCTCAGCTTTCACTGTTCAACTGCTATTTGAATTCTTTACATGATCATCCGTTGGATTCTATGAACATCCGTTGGATATATGATCATCCGTCGACTTTCTGAACATCCATTGATGGCTTAATTGATCATCCGGCGACTGCTATATTAAACATCCATTGATAATCATTTGATCATCCGTCAATGGCTTTGTTAATCATCCGTCAGTAGTTATTTTGGCACATGAATTCATTTCACTTATGCAGAATTATAAGACATCATTTATATACAATTAATCAACCTATTCTGCATATCTAGTTAAAGTCAATATGACTTATAGGCTACTACAGAATCTATACAAATATGTATACAGAACTGTGCTACAGACTTATTATTATATAAGCTACTCACTCGATGGATAATAAGTTAACATCCGTCGGGACTATAATGAGTTATCCGTCGGGACTATAATTCTTATCCGTCGAGTGCTACATTATTTCACTAAGTAAAATCCACTTAGATGTTTTGTTTATGAAATCATCAAGTACACAACATATGCACAACAGTATTTGTGGAGTAGTATCGGATATGTATGGTACGTATCTGAGAATTCAACAATCAATGGTTCACAAAGAATAAGGCTTATGACTCAAGATCAATAAGAATCAGGGTTTGGGGTTAAGTACTTTAAAGTACTTGCAATATAGAATAAGAACTGTTTGGAATAATTGCAATATAAAGAACAGAGTTCAAGAATACTTGCAATTATAATACAAGAAAGTTCAAGGATACTTGCCTTAACAATTTGCATTCACTTTACTAACACTTGTAATTGGTTTTCAGTCGTCAACCACTTGCTTTCCCTTTCTACGTCTCGCTTCCTTCTGTTAAATATTACATGTACTTATCAATACTCATTCTCATTTCGTTCTATTCATTACAAGCGTCTTACTACCCTTTATTTCACCCAAATCCGAAGTACGGACTGAAAGTTATGAATAAAACAGTCAAACAATGCACATACAATCATATTATACAACAATCGGGTCACATATTACACGTAGCACGTAAGATATTCAATTAAAATAATTATTCAAAGAAGATTCGGGGTTAAAATGATTTTCCAGGTATTTAATACGAATTTTTGAACATTTTTTCGGAGTTAAAATGGGTCTCCGATTTATTTTATAATTAAATAACAGGGTTTGAATACCCGAATCTAACTTTAAAATAATTTTATAATAATTAAGTCAATTAAAATTATTTAATAATTAATTAAATTAATTAATCAATTAATATTAAATTAACCAATTAATTAAAATAATTAAAATTAATTAAAATAAATCAAATTTAGTTTTAATAATTAAAAATAATTTTTCAGAATTAATTATGAATTTTTTAAATAAAAATAGAATCTTAAATTGATTTTTAATTAAAATAAATCAGAAACAGAAGTTGGATATGAAATTAGTGATAAACAGACAGGATCAAAAGTGGGTCAAGATGGGTCGATCAAATGGGCCGTGAAGAACCGTTCGACCCGCCGCCCGTATCTCCAGAATCCGGCCGCCAGGGTTTTTCCGGCGAGCTTCAATCCTCAACCCAAACAACATTATCCTGTTCGTGGTTGACTGGGCTTCGTTTAACAACTCAACAACAATCCAATTACGACAAAACAGAAGTAAATCACGCCTGAAATCAGGATGCCGGCGAAATCGCCATTAACGCCGGCGAAGCTTCGAGCTTTTCCGGCGAGTCGATTCCGGCATCCAACAGAGAAACTAATTATATAAACTGACTTATTTTTTAACGACCTATACACTGATGTCATTCAATCAAGCCCAGAATTCATGAAACTAAAAATCCTAAATTCGATTTTGAACATTCAAACCCTAATTTCAGTTTTCCATAATCAAACACACTTTTCTACATGTTATTGAACTCTATTTTTGAAATATAATATACGAAATTGACCAGAAAAATATTATCTACACGATGGAATCATCAAATCATATCAACAATATCAAGAACAAATTTTCATAATTTAATCTTTAATAAATTCAAAATAAAACAATTAAATAAGAAAAATACCTTGATTCTTGCACAACAACAAATGGTGGATTCAGAAAGGGTTTTTCGAGAGCTTCGTTTTGATATATTGCATGCTTGAATCGGAGTTCGATAACGCCTTCGTTCGTGCGTTTGATTTTGAAGAACGTAAGGTTTTTAGGGTTTTTCTCTATAATTCAATAGTTTTAACTGATTGATTGTGATTATACGACTAAGTTGAAATAATAAAAGGGCTATTTATATTTATATAATATTAGATCGTGTTGGATCGTATTGGATCATTAAATTAGTTGCTTAGCTGCTAAGTAACTGCAAAAACGATCTGTTTTGATACCCGTATTGGATAATTATCCAAACCGGACTTTTATAAAACACCTTATATGAGAATAATGTAATAATATCCCGTCTTTTGAGAATACGGGTTTTGTTGATATCTCGAAATGATTATCGTATCGAAAATTATATGCCTGGACGCGTACGGGTCAAACCGTAATCCGGATTGAAAAAGTTAAAACACGGAAAATGTCCGGAATTACCAGATTAGGAAGGAGTTTTCGGAAGAGTTTCGGATTGTAAAAAGGTAAAAATGGTTGAGGTTGGACGATTCCCGATTTTATAAAATAGTTTTGTAATTATACAGAAAAAAATTGTTAAATCTGTAAATCATTATAAAATCAAATAACGATCCAAAAATTACCAGAAAAATATCACATTCATCTATATTTTATTCTGGACATAATATAATTAACATACTCACATTAAATTTCATATATACATCTATTTATCAATATCAATTATCTGATAATTCACATTATAATCACATAATAATCATTTAATAATCATTTATTGATAAAATAATTACACGCGATATCCCGGATATTACAGCAGATGTCTCAACAGTTCCTGAAAGAATTGGCAAGTGAGCCAACAAATCATCTAAAAGATGATGCTCACTTGCACTAGATTTTGGCTTCTCCAACATAGTTAAAGAAGGAGAATCAGGGATTGATGTGTTGATCATATCCACATCCAGAGAATGTGTGGGAGAGTTTGGTGTTTGTGGTGCTTCTATGATTAAAGATTTTGGCTGTGACTCCACATTTATTGGAGCCACATCAAACTGAATTTGAGATGGTACAGTGACTGAGTCTTTAGCTGTAGTTTGAATTACGTGTGTTCCCTGTGCATCCCCAATGGTTTTAGATCTCTTCTTTCTGGCATAAGTTTGGGTGAACTTGTGTCCCTTACCCTCTTGGCATGTGCTCCTGGTTGGGAGATTGTTTCAATAGTAGCATCCTTTTGGGAGGATGAAACTAGAGTTGTGCTGATTTCCTTATTAATCACCATAGTTTGTTGGGAAACTGTGGTGTGGCTAGGCTTAGGTACACTCACCTTTCCATCCTTATTCTTGGGGTTTCTTTGAAGTTCACCCTGTCCCTCACCTACCTTATAACCCTTCACACTCCCTTCTTTAGTTTTGGTAGATTTTGCAAATGGATTCTTTTGAGAGAAACTAGAGGGGGTTTTCTTTGTTTTGGATTTGGAATTTGTTTTGGTGGCTTGAGTAGGCATCTATTGGGTCATTGACACAGATGCCATATCCACACTCAAAGGAAAAGAAATTTTGGAAGTAGGAATAGTAGAGACAGTGGTGCTTACCTCACTTGCCTGAGGGCCCTCCATTATTGGAAAATAGAAAAGGGGCACCTCTTTGTGATGATTTGCTCTATTAAGATCTGCAATCACTCTCTTTTCTTGAACCCAATAATCCAATTTGTTGGTTGGGTTCTCAATAACAATATCCTCAATAAGATGGTTAGCAAGAATGATAAAGAATCTAGCATAATAAATATTTTTAGCTCTCTTTTTAATTTCCCCTAACTTGTAGCCTAACTCAAACATGATCATATCACTGAAATTATATTACTTATTAGTAACTATCATGTAAAGCATATTGAGCATGGCAATGTTGACAGGATCAAAATTACTTACCTAACCAGAAAACACTTTGGTAACTACATCACACAAATAACTCCATTCTTTCCTAAGACCTAGCCTTCTAATCTCACTTAACTTAGTGATAGTGTTGAGTGGCATTTATGACACTTTATTATGCACTAATAAGCTTCGAATTGATGCATTTGTGCTCAAGTTGTTAAGTGTTTAATGTGTTTTCTAGTGTTTTTGCATTTTAGGCATTATCTAGGTATTCAGGTGAATTAGCATTTTTTTGGTGCTAATTTGGTGTCAAGGTGGTGTTGGAATAAAAGCTCGTGGAAAGCCGGTTCGAAGCAGCAAGGAAAAAGATGAAATTTGAGTTTTTCCCAGAAGGACGGCGCGCCCGCGCTGTGATAGCCCGCGGCCGCGCCGGTGCGAAAAATATGAATCCTGATTCTAATTCGATTCTAAGTGGGGAGACTTCCAGATTGCAAAGGAAAGCTATATATATTCAAATAAGGACGTTTTCATAGAGAGATGTACCAGAGCACAAGGAGAGCTGTAAGAATACCGTTTTAGCACGGATTCAATGAAGATGAAGAAGATCTTATTTTTACTTGTGAATCTTTTTATTAAGTTGTAACTTGGATGCTAGTTTTCTTACTTGTGAACCTTTACTCTTGTTTCGTACTTGGTTTTGTTATTTAAGTATAAATACTATATTTATTATACCATACTTTCATCGGAACCCACGTTGATGATGAGTCCGATTATGGGCTAATCGTTATTATGGGGTTCTAGCGGATTTATTTATGGATTTATTTAGTTAAATTATTTATATGACTTAGTGTGTGGTGATTGTATGATAACCTAGTATTGGTTGTGCTTATTCGTCTTATAAGAATCGCGAACTTGTAAGATAGAGTGTTAATTCTTAATGAAGCGACAGTGAATTTAAGGATTTAGAACTTGCCATGCTAGCATAGGTTCATGTGTTATTGTTATGCATGATTCGTAGGTAATTTTACCCATCTTACTTGTCATATGCAATCATGATAGATAACTTGTGCTTTAAACCTTGATGTTGTCAAATTCAATAAACATATAAGGTCTCAATATAATTGGTGTCTATTCAGCTTCTATCTCTTTTGCGGATGTCTAGTAGTATGTTATTCGTGTAACGAAAGTTGGTGATTAGTAGTTTCGTGTTATCTGATTAGTGTCATCACCATTGCATGCTAAGGTTAAGAACAATAAGGCTATTAAATGAAGTAATTAATGAAGTTAAAATCCTATATTTGTCTCATATAATATACAAATCGCTTTACTCTCTTAGTTATAATCATTAGTTTTCGTAGTATAAACAACCCAAATTGTTATCGTCTTAGCATTGGATAATAACCATATCATCGGTGCATAGGTGCATAAATTACATATTTAACCAACGCCAGTCTCTGTGGGAACGAACTAGAAAAGATTATGTATTACTTGCGAACACGTATACTTGTGTGAATTATTAGCGCGTGTTTAGCCCTAACAAGTTTTTGGCGCCGCTGCCGGGGACTGCAGTGTTAACTTTTAGTTTATGTGTTTGTCATCAGTGATCGTTAAAGTTCATTGACTAGGACATTGTTAATTACATACTCTCTTTTTTTCTTGTTGTATTTCAGGTAATCTAGCGATCGTTTATGTAAAGGCGTTAACGAGTTTGTAGGAGAATTCTGGAAAAAGACGAGGAAGAAGTTGTAGTAGATCGTGGGGAAGATTTTAAGAACGAAGAGAAAGTAGCCGAAAAAGAGAAAATTGAAGAACCACCTTTATTAGAGATGGAGGATCAAGCAGATAATTCTAAGGCTTTAATGGACTTTTTAAGCCTAAGATCAATGACATTCAGTCAAGCATCATCAGGCCAGCCATCAAGGCTAACACTTTTGAGATCAAGTCGAGCACGATTCAGATGATACATAACTCAGTTCAGTTTTGGGGTAATCCTACTGAAGATCCAAATATGCACATCAAGGATTTCATCGAGATCTGTGACACCTTCAAGTTCAACGATGTGTTTGAAGATGCCATTAAGCTGCGACTATTATCATTCTCTTTGAGGGACAAAGCGAAGTGTTGATTACATTCTCTACCACTAGGGTCTATCACCAAATGGCAGGATCATGCTCAAAAGTTTCTCACTAAATTCTTTCATATAGCGAAGACTGCTGTAATCAGGAATGCTCTTACTCAGTTTGCTTAGCAAACTGGTGAATCTCTGTGTGAGGCTTGGGATCAATACAAGGAGATGCTAAGGAAGTGCCTACACCACGACATGCCTGATTGGATGATCATAAACTGTTTCTATAATGGTCTAGGTGCACATTCTAGACCTATGCTTGATGCAGCATCTGGTGGAGCCTTATGGGCTAAAAGCTACAATGAAGCTTATGAGTCGATTGAGCTAATGGAAGCCAATGAATACCATAATCCTACGCAAAGAATGTTGCAAGGAAAGGTAGCAGGAATTCTGGAAGTGGATCAAGCTACTGCTATAGCTGCTCAACTACAAGCTTTGACGATGAAAGTGGACTCTTTGGCTAATTATGGAGTTAATCAGATTACTAGTGTTTGTGAACTTTGTGCGGGAGCACATGAAACTGAGCAGTGTGCTATTTCTAGCGAATCAGCTCAATTTGTGAGCAACTTTCAGGGATCACAACAACAAGCTCCAGCCACTTATCATCTGAACAACCGCAATCATCCTAACTTCAACTGGAGCAACAATCAGAATGCGATGCAACAATCTTATCAGCCATATACAACAAGGCAATATAACCCTTCTGGTTTTCAGCAACCGCAATTTGCCCTGAAGCAACAACTTCAAGTTCAGCAGTTACCTCAAGCTAATGAAAAATCTGAATTGGAGGAGTTGAGACTCATGTGCAAGAGCCAAGCTGTCTCTATCAAGACCTTGGAGAATCAAATTGGGTAAATTGCGAATTCATTACTAAACCGCCAACCTGGCACGCTTCCAAGCGATACTGAAGTTCCAGGCAAGAAGGAAGCTCAGGAGCATGTTAAAGCAATCACATTGAGGTCTGGTAAGGTTGTGAATCCTGAAGTAGCTAAAACTCCAATTTCTGAAGTGGAGGCTGATGAAGAAGAAGTGCAGAAGGAAGCCAAAGTGGAACCAAGGAAGACTACTGTTGAGCACATTCCTATTGAGGGTAATATAGGGGGGAAACAGATCTATCCTCCACCTTCTTTTCCTAAGAGGATGTAGAAGAAGAAACTGGATAAGCAGTTTGTGAAGTTTCTAGAGGTGTTCAAGAAACTTCACATCAATATACCTTTCGCTGAAGCTCTTGAGTAGATGCCTAGTTACACGAAATTCATGAAAGGTATTCTCTCTAGGAAGGTGAAGCTTGATAACTTAGAGATTGTTGCTCTCACGGAGGAATACAGTGCTGTGTTGCTACAGAAATTGCCTCTGAAGCTCAAAGATCCTGGAAGCTTCACTATTCCTTATACCATTGGAAATGTGTAATTTGATAAATGTCTATGCGACTTGGGAGCTAGCATCAATCTGATGCCATTGTCAATCTTCAAAAAGTTGGACTTGCCTGATCCAAAGCCTATATACATGACTTTGCAGTTGGCCGATCGTTCTATTACATATCCACGAGGTATTGTGGAGGATGTCTTGGTTAAGGTGGATAAACTCATTTTTCTGCCGATTTTGTAATTCTTGATTTCGAGGAGGATAAGAAGATTCCCATAATCTTGGGAAGACCTTTCTTGGCTACGGGCCGAACCTTCATGTGTTCAATGCCATGAAATTCCCTGCAAAAAATGAGGAGTGTTTTAAGGTGGAAATGGTCGATACTGTGGTTAATTATGAACTCGATCATTTGCTAAGGTCTGATGCTTTAGAGAAGGCCTTATTGGGGAATTCTGATAGTGAAGATGACAAGGGTGATGAGCACTTGCAATATTTGAATGCTTCTCCCTGGAAGCGAAAGATGGATATGCCTTTTGAATCTCTTAGATTAGAGGAGTTCAAAATTTCTCTGAAACGCCTCAATCCATCAATTGAGAAAGCTCCTACTCTTGAGTTTAAGCCTTTACCTGAACACTTAAGGTATGCATTTTTAGGTGAGGCATCTACTTTGCCTGTTATTATTGCATCTGACCTTTCAGGTACTGATGAGGAAAAGCTATTGAGGCTTCTTAGAGAGTTCAAATCGGCAATTGGTTGGACTATAGCAGATATCAAGGGAATCAGCCCTTCTTATTGTATGCATAAAATTCTGCTAGAGGAAGGAAGCAAGCCTACTGTTAAGCAACAGAGAAGGCTAAATCCGATCATGAAAGAGGTTGTGAAGAAGGAAATTCTCAAGTGGCTAGATGCATGAATTATCTATCCTATTTCTGATAGTTCATGGGTGAACATTCAGTGTGTGCCAAAGAAAGGTGGTATCACTGTGGTGGCTAATGAGAAAAATAAGCTTATTCCGATACAAACAGTCACGGGGTGGAGAGTTTGCATGGATTATAGGAAGCTGAACAAGGCTACAAGGAAGGATCACTTCCCTCTTCCTTTCATTGATCAGATGCTTGATAGATTGGCTGGGCATGATTACTATTGTCTTTTGGATGACTATTCGGGATATAATCAGATTTGTATCACTTCATAAGTTCAAGAGAAGACTATGTTCACATGTCCTTTCGGCACTTTTACATTCCGAAGAGTTTCTTTTGGGCTATGTGGAGCGCCAGCCACTTTTTAGAGATGTATGGTGGCTATCTTCTCTGACATGATTGGAAATAACGTAGAAGTGTTCATGGATGATTTCTCGGTCTTTGGAACTTCCTACGATGAATGCTTGCATAATCTGGGGTTAGTATTGAAAAGGTGCATTGAGACCAACTTGGTTCTTAATTGGGAGAAATGTCATTTTATGGTTTGCCAAGGCATCATTCTTGGGCACAAGGTTTCTAGCAAGGGGCTTGAGGTGGACAAAGCCAAGGCGGGGGTGATCGAAAATCTTCCTCCACCCATATATGTTAAGGGAACTCGCAGTTTTCTTGGTCATGCGGGTTTCTATAGATGTTTCATCAAAGACTTCTCGAAGATTTCGAAGCCGTTGTGCAATTTGCTAGAGAAAGACGTTACTTTCAAGTTTGATGACGAGTGCCTTGCTGCTTTTGAGACATTAAAGAAGAGCTTGATTACGGCACCTATTATAACTGCACCTGATTGGTTTGAACCATTTTAAATGATGTGTGATGCAAGCGACTATGCAGTTGGAGCAGTTCTTGGGCAACGCAAGAATAACATATTTTATGTAGTCTACTATGCTAGTAAGACTCTTAGTGGTGCTCAACTGAATTACACCACTACTGAGAAAGAACTTTTGGCTATCGTCTATGGTTTTGAGAAATATTGATCATATCTACTTGGGACGAAGGTGACAGTTTTCACTGATCACGCAGCAATTTGATATCTCGTCTCGAAGAAGGACTCAAAGCCAAGGTTGATTCAATGGGTTCTTTTACTTCAGGAGTTTGAGTTAGAGATCAAGGATAGAAAAGGGACTGAGAATCAAGTCACCGATCATCTCTCACGTTTAGAGGATCCAATTGCTACTTCACAAGATAAGTCTTTGATTAATGAGTCTTTTCCCGATGAGCAGTTATTTGGAGTGCAAGCAGAAGAACCGTGGTTTACAGATATTGTGAACTATCTTGTGAGTAACATCATGCCTCCAGAGTTGACTTTCGCTCAAAGGAAGAAGTTTCTACATGAGGTGAAGTGGTATATGTGGGATGAGCTGTTTCTTTTTCGCCAAGGAGCTGACCAAATCATCGAGATGTATTCCTTAAGCGAAACAGTGGGATCTTGCGAGATTTCCACTCAACGGCTTATGGAGGACATTATGGTGGAGAAAAGACAACATCTTGTATTCTTCAAGCATGATTCTTTTGGCCAACTTTGTTCAAATATACTCATCAGTTCATTTTGAAATGTGATCGATGTCAACGAGTGGGGAATATGTCTAAAAGGGATAAGATGCCTCTTAATGTGCTTCTCGAGTTCGAAGTCTTTGATGTTTGGGGAATTGACTTCATAGAGCAATTTGTCTCAGCTTGTAACAATCAGTATATCTTGTTGGCGGTTGATTATGTGTCGAAATGGGTTGAAGTTAAGGCGTTGCGAATGAACGATGTGAAGGTAGTGCTTAATTTTCTTCACAAGCATATATTTAATAGATTTGGAACTCCGAGAGTCATAATCACTGATGAGGAGTCGCATTTTTGTAACCACAAGTTCACTGTGATGATGTAAAGGTACGATGTGAATCATCGCATTGCTGCGGCTTACCATCCTCATATAAATGGTCAAGACGAGGTATCTAACAGAGAGATCAAGCGCATTTTAGAAAAGGTTGTGTGTCCATCAAGAAAATATTGGTCTTTGAAGCTTGATGAAGCTGTTTGGGCTTATAGAATAGTATACAAGACTCCGCTAGGTATGTCGCCGTATCAGTTGGTTTATGGTAAGGGGTGTCATTTGCCGGTAGAGTTAGAGCATAAGTCATATTGGGCTTTGAAGAAGTTGAATCTGGATTTGGATGCAGCTGGAAAGAAGAGGATGGTTCAATTGAATGAGCTCGATGAGTTTCGACTTCAAGCTTATGAGAACAACAAAATGTACAAGGAGAAAGTCAAGAGGTGGCACGATAGGGGTCTAGTGCTCAAATCATTTGTGCCGGGGCAGCAAGTTCTTTTTTTCAACTCTCGTCTCCGTCTTTTTCCTTGAAAGTTAAAGTCAAGATGGTTAGGGCTGTTTATTGTCAAAACTGTATTTCCACATGGAGCGGTGGAAATTTTAGAGAATGATTCAGGCCAAGCATTCAAGGTTAATGGTCAGAGGTTGAAGCATTACTATGGTGACACGGTGAACCACGAGGTGGTTAGTGCCATTTTATTGTCCGTTTGATCTCAAGTTTTACGTCAAGCTAATGATGTAAAGCAAGCGCTTCTTGGGAGGCAACCCAAGTTTGTTGTACATTAGTAAGTAGAGGAAGCAAGAAGAAAAGAGAAAATCACAAAAAAATAAGAAAAAGGAAAAAATTCAGGACTGACTTCAGAAGCTTGGCGCGCCCGCGTTGTCCTAGCGCGCGACCGCGCTGATTTCACAGAAGCACGACGCGCCCGTGGTGTTACAGCGTGCGACCACGCTGTTTACAGCGCGCGGCTGTGCCGATTTGGCAGAAGTAGCGTGCGCCTGCGCCGTCTCAGCGCGGCCCGCGCCGTGCCCCGACTCTGGAAAAAAATAAAAGGCAGTTAAGGGGGAAACGGGAATTTTGTTCCAAAATCAATTCCCATCCGAATTTTACTCCCCCACATCCCATAATTCCCTCTCGAAATCAAACCCATTACTCCCATTATTCCTATAATCAAATCCCACTTCTATTCCATATATAATTTTCTTTTCACCACCTATATATACATATACCCCATACACAAACTTCTTCACCAATTCACAAAATCTCAAACATAAATTCTCTCTCAAACATAACTCTTATTCTCTCTACTCACTTCCAATGGCACCCAAGAGACAAAGAACACAAGTCAGCAGCAGCACCACCGATTCATCAATTGTGGGTGGTGTAAGGTTGAGGTTCTCTACTCCCGAGGCTAAAGCGGAGTATACTAGGCTTCTTTCGAAGCCAATCATTAAGGAGCGAGGTTTTCTGCCATCAGAGAAGGATGGTCAGCAGTTGGAGATGATTCTTGAGATGGGCTGGGTTCCTATTTGCGAGGCACCTACTGCTGTGCCTATGAGTGTTGTTCGCGAGTTTTATGTGAATGCCAAGGCCGAGAAGAATGGCTTCACGGTGGTTCGAGGGAGGACAGTGGAGTATAGTGCAGAGGCTATCAGGACTGTGATTGAGCAGCCCGTGAGGAAGCCCGGGCAGGACACCTGGAACGATAAGACTTCAGAGGACTTTGATCTGGATCTTATTGTTGCTACTCTATGCCAGCCCAATACTCACTGGAAGATCAAGAAGGGCACGACCGTATATTCTATATTTCCGGTTTCCAGCATGAACAGTTTTGCCCGTGCATGGAACGCTTTTATATGTGCTAACATCATGCCATCTTCGCATGTGCATGAGATTACTGTGGAGCGTGCACGGCTGTTATGGGGCATTCTTCAGGGCGATTATATAGATTTAGGGATGGTTATCTATCAGGGGATTCTGAAGTTCTTGAGGGGGAGTACTACGGGGTCTATTCCGTATACGTCCGTGGTGACGAAGCTGTGCGTGGCAGTTGGTGTTCATTGGCCCACACACGAGCAGTTGCAGCTCCCGAGTGCTCCTATCGATAGCACTATTTTGGCTATAATGCAAGAATGGGATGGAGGCAAGCCCAATCTGAAGGGGCTTGGGTATTCTTATGACCTCCTACCTGGTAGGAGGCCAGCTGCTGGTGCCACTCATGCAAGCAGGACTACATGGAGATCTCAGGTAGGAGATGAGGGAGGACCATCATAACAGGCACATGAGGAGGAGGAATGAGCTGATATGGGAGCTGGCTTGAGCAGTATGCGGTATATGTGTCTGGCGAGAAGGATGGATGTGATGCATGACATCCACAGCAGGTTCACACGAGATCTCACCCAAGCATTGGGGACAGCTTTTAGAGCCACCGGTGTTGATATCCGGTGGCCAGTTTTTGGTGAGGATTCTGTGTATCTACCTCCTGACACACCTAACACTCGACCCGTTGAGAGTGAGGAGCCTGATTCTGATTAGGTATGCCTGAATTCCTTAATATTACCTTCACTGAGGACAGTGAATATTTTAAGTTTGGGGGTAGTAGTTGAAGGAATATGTTTGTGTGAGTCTCATATAGTTGCATATTCATGATAGTTTAGTTCATATAGTTTGCATATTTTTCCATGTAGTTTTTGGCAATTATTTTTGGTAGTTTTTATGTTAGTTTGTTCATATAGTTCATGCATTTGTATTATAACGTGATCCCTTAAATAATTTTTCCAGTTGACTTGTGATATTGATGCTAGTGTAGTGATGTCGTGTTTAGAGATGTTAAGTCATATTAAGTTGATTTGCATGCTAGAGACAATTGTATTTCACTAAGTCTTATAGGTTGCTTAAGTGCTAGATCATGATCATGGTTTGTTTGTTTGTCGAGGTTTAATCGCATGTTTATATTTAAAATTTAGGATATTATCTTAATAATAAAATAAAATGGATTTTTAAAAATTGGAGAAAAATTGGATTTTATTGCTAGTTGTTATGGCTAGGTGTCAAATGGCTAGTAGCTAGCTCATATTTATATGAGTAGTCTAGGGTTGAACGAGATGGAGCGAAACGCACTCATTTAGAAATTGAAAAAAAAAGAAAAAAAAAGAGAAAAGAAAGGAAAAAAGAAAAAAAAAAGAATAAGTGTTATGTATAATTGATCACGAGTGGGCTCTTTAGTACTCGAGTTATTAAGTTCTTAGGGGACTTTGTGCCTAGTGACCTACGGCTTTTATAGTCTGGGATCCGCTAACTAACGCTCGCTACATGGGTACTATTGTATAAGTCTTTTGTGGACCTCACTCATTGCACGGTCAAATAAGCATATATGTGTTGTTTTGTTTTGAATAATAGCATGAATCCGTATAAAACTCCAATATAAGAATTGAAGTGTTATAAGTTATTTTGAGTCTAGCTTTTTATTTTATTTATAACCTTGCGATTGCCTTGATGAATAGTGAGTCATGATTGTTGATCTATTTACGATAGTATATCTGTAAGCATCTGCACAGACGCACGTCTCTAGTTTGTAAGTTTATTTGTATAATTTAATTGATCTTTATGCAAGTAACTACATTAGTTGATATGTTGGTAGTTGAGTGGTTGAGTTATTCTATTGGTATCATTACATTCATATAGTTGTATTCATGCATTTATGTTTCTTGTTCTTTGAGTCTGTTTATGCTTGAGGACAAGCATCGATTCAAGTTTGGGGGTATGTTGAGTGGCATTTATGACACTTTATTATGCTCTAATAAGCTTTGAATTGATGCATTTGTGCTTAAGTTGTTAAGTGTTTTAATGTGTTTTCTAGTGTTTTTGCATTTCAGACATTATTTAGGTAATCAGGTGAATTAGCATTGTTTTGGTGCTAATTTGGTGTCAAGGTGGTGTTGGAATAAAAGCTTGTGGAAAGTCGGTTCGAAGCAACAAGGAAAAAGATGAAATTTGAGTTTTTCCCAGAAGGACGGCGCGCCCGCGCTGTGATAGCGCGCGGCCGCACCAAGATTCCAGAAAGGCAGCGCGCCCTCGCTGTGATAGCGTGCGGCCGCGCCGATGTAAAAAATATGAATCCTGATTCTAATTCGATTCTAAGTGGGAAGACTTCCAGATTGCAAAGGGCTGCTATATATATTCAAATAAGGATGTTTCATAGAGAGACGTACCATAGCGCAAGGAGAGCCGTAAGAAGACCGTTTTAGCACGGGTTCAACAAAGATGAAGAAGATCTTATTTTTACTTGTGAATCTTTGTTCTAAGTTGTAACTTGGATGCTAGTTTTCTTACTTGTTAACCTTTACTCTTGTTTCATACTTGGTTTTGTTATTTAAGTATAAAGACTATGTTTATTATACCATGCTTTCATCGGAACCCACGTTGATGATGAGTCCGATTATGGGATAATCGTTATCATGGGGTTCTAGCGGATTTATTTATGGATTTCTTTAGTTAAATTGTTTATATGCCTTAGTGTATGGTGACTGTATGATAACCTAGTATTGGTTGTGCTTATTCGTCTTATAAGAGTCGCGAACTTGTAAGATAATGTGTTAATTCTTAATGAAGCGACAGTGAATTTAAGGATTTAGAACTTGTCATGCTAGCATAAGTTCATGTGTTATTGTTATGCATGATTCGTAGGTAATTTTACCCATCTTACTTGCCCTGTGTAATCATGATAGATAACTTGTGCTTTAATCCTTTATGTTGTCAAATTCTATAGACATATAGGGTCTCAATATAATTGGTGTCTATTCAGCTTCTATCTCTTTTGTGGATGTCTGGTAGTATGTTATTCGTGCAATGAAAGTTGGCCATTAGCAGTTTCGTGTTATCTAATTAGTGTCATCACCATTGCATGTTAAGGTTAAGAACAATAAGGCTATTGAATGAAGTAATTAATGAAGTTAGAATCCCACATTTGTCTCATATAATATTCAAATCTCTTTACTCTCTTAGTTATAATCATTAGTTTAATTCGTAGTATAAACAACCCAAATTGTTATCGTCTTAGCATTGGATAATAACCATATCATCAGTGCATAGGTGCATAAATTACATAATTAACCAACGCCAGTCTCTATGGGAACAAACTAGAAAAAAATCTATATTACTTGCGAACGCGTATACTTGCGTGAATTATTAGCGTGTGTTTAGCCCTAATAGATAGGAAGAGCGTAGCCAATAGAATGAAGCATGGTAACTAAATTAGCATATGTGTGTGGTTCAGTAGTGGTGTTCTCAGGAATCTTAAAGCATGCTTGAATTTTGTCACTGTTAATGCAGAATTGCTTAATTTTAAGAGTAAAAGTTATGGTTTTTTCAGTAGACTTGTACACAGCAGTAGTCCATATTTCTTCCACAGCTTCACAGTAGATTGTGGGTGATTCCAGCATGGCATAACTGAGTTTGCATTCCTTCATAAAGTCTATCATTTTGTGAAAATCTTTAGATTCCGGAATTTCCTTGTTCACAAGAGCTAAGAAATTGTTCTTCTCATAGATGAATCCTGACTGAGACATGATTTTGACTACTGGTGCCATCGTTAATGGTGAGGAAATTTGCAGTGAGAAAGAGGATTTTGCTTTGAGGAAAAAGATAGCAGTTAGTTGCAATGGAGAATGATAAAAGTTAAAATAAACTTGAAGTAAGGCTTTTATATATTCTCAGATTAAAATGGAATAAAAATTAAAGTTAAAAATTAAAGACCCAATCAAAATTTCCCAAAATAGCCGTTTAAAAATAAAATAAACTGTCAAAATTCTGTCAAGTATCCGTCGTGATGTACTTACAGACTGTAAGTATATCCGATGGATAATGTTCAGTACTTTTATCGGCTAAGATGTAGACAATTCGTCGGATGAGATTAGAGCAATTATCCGTCGGGTTTAAAATAATCCAGAAAAGTAATTGATTTTTACTAGGCTATTCTATTTCGACGGATGATCAAACTCGACGGATAATGAACATCCGTCGAGATATAGAATTTGAATTAGTCAAGTTTTCAATTAAAATCATAAAAATCAATTAAGTTTCTGGCTGTATTTCAACTTGCAAAAATATCAATAATGATTTAAGAATAATTATGCATACCTAACTCACTTACCAACCTAGAGAAGGTGGACTCATCAAATGGCTTGGTAAAGATATCTGCAAGCTGCTTTTCACTTGGAACAAAATGAAGTTCCACAGTACCATCTATTACATGTTCCCTAATGAAGTGGTACTTGATGTCTATGTGCTTTGTTCTTGAATGTTGTAGTGGATTTTCAGTAATGGAAATTGCACTAGTGTTATCACAAAAAATAGGAATTATTTCCACTTGCAGACCATAGTCCAACAATTGGTTTTTCATCCATAAAATCTGTGCACAGCAACTGCCATCAGCATTATATTCAGCTTCTGCTGTAGAAGTAGAAACTGAATTTTTCTTTTTACTAAACCAGGATACCATCTTGTTTCCAAGAAATTGACAAGTTCTTGTTGTACTTTTTCTATCAATTCTACAACCTACATAATATGCATCTGAATAACCAGTTAGATAAAAAACAGTTAGATCAAAACCATAATCTGCATCTGAAAATTCTCTTAATAGCTATTAAGTGAGATTCTCTAGGATCGGCCTGAAATCTAGCACAGAGACAAGTAGCAAACATTATATCCGGCCTACTAGATGTTAAATACAAAAGTGAGCCAACCATGCCTCTATAACTTGAAATATCCACAGAGTATTCAGTAGTGTTTAATTCAAGTTTAGTAACAATGGCCCTGGGAGTTTTAGCAGATGTGCAATCCATTAGTTCAAACTTCTTCAAAAGATCATAAATGTATTTGGTTTGACTAATGAATATTCCATCACTAACTTGCTTAACTTGTAAACCAAGAAAGTAAGTTAGTTCTCCCATCATGCTCATTTCATACTTACTTTGCATTAATTTGGCAAACTTTTTACAAAGTTTTTCATATGTAGAGCCAAATATAATATCATCTACATAAATTTGAACAAGTATGCTAGAACCATTAACATTTCTAAAGAATAAAGTTTTATCAACAATACCTCCAGTGAAGTGATTTTCTAAGAGAAACTTTGACAAAGTATCATACCAGGCTCTAGGTGCTTGCTTCAATCCATAAAGTGCTTTCAGAAGATAGTAGACATATTCTGGAAAATTTGGATCTTCAAAACCAGGAGGCTAACTGACATAGACTTCCATCTCCAAATCTCCATTCAGAAAGGCACTTTTGACATCCATTTGATAGACTTTGAAATTGGCATGGGCTACATAGGCTAGGAAAATTCTGATGGATTCAAGTCTTGCAACATGAGCAAAAGTTTCATCAAAATCTATTCCTTCTTTTTGAAAATAGCCCTTAGCAACCAATCTATCTTTGTTCCTGATGACTATGCCATTTTCATCCATCTTGTTTCTGAATACTCACTTGGTGTCAATTGGATTCTTTCCTTTAGGCTTGGGTACCAGCTTCTATACCTTGTTCCTTTCAAATTGGTTTAGCTCTTCCTGCATAGCTAAAACCCAATCAGGATCCAAAAGAGCTTCTTCTACTTTCTTTGGTTCTTCCTTAGAAATAAAGCTGTTATACAGATATTCTTCTTGAGTTTCTTTTCTTGTTTGAACTCTAAAAGATGCATCATCAATAATGAGCTCAAAAGGGTGATCTCTAATCCATTTTCTCTGTTGTGGTAGATTAGCTCTTGATGAAGAGGCCTCATTATTGTCTTGATGTGTGACTGAGTTTTGATTATAAAAAACTCCCCCTGATTTTATGGATCTTTTACTTAAAGATGGGGTTCTTTCTGTAAGTGATCTGTTTTAACTCTCAGCTTCTCTTATTGTGCCGACGGATGATGCACTTTGTATCTCGACGGATGAAGCTGATTGTCTACCAACGGATGAAGCAGATTGTCTACCGACGGATGAAGTATTATGTAACTCGACAGATGTTGAATTATGTGCTTCATTTGTTGTATATTTTTTGGCATTATCCTTAGCCACTATTTCTTGATCACTTTCATCATCACTGTCATCACTAACCATCTCAACATTATCAAATTTGAGGCTTTCATGGAAATCTTCATCTTGCAGTCCTTCAATCTTTTTATCATCAAAAACAACATGTACAGATTCCATAAAAATGTTGGTTCTTAGATTGTAGACTCTATATGCTTTTCCTACAGCATATCCAACAAAAATTCCTTCATCTGTTTTGGCATCAAACTTTCCATGTTGATCAGTTTGATTCCTTAAGATATAGCATTTGCAGCCAAAGACATGTAAGAAATTTAAAGTTAGCTTCCTATTCTTGAAAAATTGGTAGGGTGTCATGCACTTGATTGATTGATCAAAGAAATATTCTGAGTGTAAACATGCAGTATTCACAGCTTCAGCCTAAAAGTATGTCGGTAACTTTGATTCTTCCAGCATTGTCCTTGCAGCTTCAATGAGAGATCTATTTTTCCTTTCCACTACTCCATTCTGTTGTGGAGTTCTTTCTGCAGAAAACTCATGCATGATCCCATTCTCTTAACAAAATGATTTCATCACAGAATTCTTGAACTCAGTTCCATTGTCACTCCTGATTCTTCTAACTTTAAAGTCAGAATGATTGTTGACTTGCCTTATGTGATTGATGATGATTTCACTAGCTTCATCTTTGGATTTTAGAAAATATGTCCAAAAAACAAATCCATATGCAACAGTTGTAAAGGTTCTTCAATTGTTGAATCAAGCTTCTTTCTGAATGATGCTTTAATCTGCTTTCCTTTCTGGCATGCATCACATAATCCATCCTTTGAAAACTCCACTTGAGGAATACCGCTGACCAAGTCTTTCTTAACTAACTCATTCATGGTCTTGAAGTTTAGATGGGACAACGTCTTGTGCCATAGCCAACTTTCATCTTGACTTGCTTTACTGAGAAAACAAGTTACAGATTCTGCATTTGTTGAGTTGAAGTCAGCTAGATATACATTGCCTTTTCTTACTTCAGTAAAAACCACTTTGTTGCTTTTCTTGTTTGTCACAACACAGGCTTCAGAATTGAAAGTGACTGAGTTGCCCTTATCACAAAGTTGGCCGATACTCAACAGATTATGTTTGAGTCCATCCACTAGGGTAATCTCCTCAATGATGACATTATCCTTTGAAATCAAGTCATATCCCACAGTATAACCCGTGTTGTCATCTCCAAAAGTAATACTTGGGCCAGCTCTTTCCCTAAAACCAGTGAGAAGGGTAGAATCTTCAGTCATGTGCCTTGATCAACCACTATCCAGATATCAAAGATTCTTTATGTTTCCCTACACGCATCAAAATCAAATCAAGTTGATTTTGGTACCCAAGTTTCCTTGGGTCCTGCCTTGTTAGCCTTTTTCTTTGATTTCTTAGGTTTGACCTCATTTGACTTGGGTATTTTAAATTCATCCCTTGTCATTTGAGTTGGACCTTTGAAACCATTCATCATTGCAGAATTATTATGCACAGATTAGTTAACATGAAAGGGCATACTTTGTGCAAATATGGTATTCTAGTAAGGCATGCTAAATGGCATTTATGGCATATTAATTGCAGCATAATATAGATTTTGTGCAAATGGCATGTTAGCATAATGTGCATTCAAATTTTGTGCAGACATAACATTGACAGGCATTGTAGGCATGTTGGGAAATGAAAGTGGTGCAGGCATAGGAGTAGGCACATCAAGTTTGCAATTAACAGACAAATGATTTACACTACCACACTTAACACGGATTTTTCTAGGAGCATATTTATTAGGTGTGTAGTTATTATGTTTGTTAATTCGTACTTTCCCATTTCTATTATTTTTCCTTTTTGACTCTTCCTTCACTTCAATTTTCTCCAGTCTGTCATTCAATTGCTTGATAGAAAAATGACCTACATTGACTCTTTTGTTCTAATTAACTTGACTAGATTCTCCTGGAACAAAATTCTTAGAAACTATCCATGCTTCTCATTAAGCTTGATTAACTGAGATTTGCTAACTGACTTTGTTTGACCCGACAGATGATCCTTTTTCTTATCCGACGGATGTTCCTCATCATCTGCCGACTCAACATATGTCAAGTTACCATCTTTCAGATTAGAATCCAGTTTCTCCTTACTCTTTTTCCAGGCTGAATCACAAAAAAATTCTATACCTTGAACTTTAGTAATTTGAGCATGGAAATCTCTAGATGATTTACATGCCTTAATTACTTCCTGTTCTCGTTCAAGTTACTTTCTTAAAATCTCTTCTTTCTTTAAGGATTCAGTTAGTTCATCTTTAGCAATCTTGCATTCAATTCTCAATTTTTCAAATTCAATAAATTGAAACTCTAGCACATTATTCCTCTCACTTAAAAACATATTGTTTTCTTTGATCTTGGCATTTTCCTTAGTGAGGGATTTAAGAGTAACACATAAATGATATAGTTCAGTAGACATGTCATTGATGACATCATTGCACTCAGATTTAGTTAAGTGTTCTATGTTAGTAGTGATTACCTGATTACTTGATGAACTTGTTTCTGTTTCATCTGATTTGGTCATTAGGGCTAGATTGATATAGTTTATTTATTCATCTTCATCCAATCCATCTGCAGCCCAGTCATTCTCCTGTGTAATGAAAGCCTTTTCCTTTTGCTTGAGCAGCTCAAAATATTTTTGCTTATAATCAACAGGCTCAAACTTCTTCTTGCTAGAATTAGACTTTCTACACTCACTTGCAAAATGACCAGCTAAGCCACATTTGAAACACTTGAATTCAGATTTATCCACCATGTTTCCGTTTGGCTTAACAACTCCAAAATTCTTCTTATATTTGAGCTTGGAAAATCTTCTGGATAAGAATGCTAGATGTTCATCTATAACATCCATATTATCTTGGCTTAACTGTTCTTCATTTTCAGCTACCTGCCCTTTACCTTTGCTCTCACAAACCCTTGAGTTTGATGCAGATTCAACAGTTTCTATATTCATCTTTTTCTCCTTCTCTAACTCAGCAACTAGTGCAATGGATCCTCCCTTCTTCCTTCCCTTCTCCATCTTTTCATCTTGCTCTATTTCAAACTTATAGGTTTTCAGGATGCCATACAGTCTTTCCAATGTGAACTCCTTGTAATCTTGTGAATTTCTCAATGGGACTGTCATTGGCTTCCACTCTTTTGGGATAGATCTAAGGAACTTGAGGTTAGAGTCTTTTGTTTGATAGACCTTTCCATGCAGTTTTAGAGCATTCAGTAGTTTCTGAAACTTACTGAATATATCAGTGAGTGATTCATTTTCTTCACAGTGAAAGTGCTCATATTGCTGAATCAATTGCTGCATTTTGTTATCCCTTACTTGCCCAGTACCATCACAAATAATCTGTATTGTGTCCCAAACCTCTTTGGTTTTTTTACAGTCAATGATGTTGTCAAACATATCACCGTCAACACCATTGAATAATATGTTCATGGCCTTTTTATCTTTCCTGACTTGTTCAATGTCAGGATCAGACCATTCATGCCTAGGTTTTGGAACTGATGGTTCATTTCTTGTAGCAGCTCTCATAGGACATGGGGACCTCTTTCAATGTAATCCACATAAGCTTCATCTTGAGAAAAAAGATGTAGGTGCATCTTCACCTTCCAGTGGTGATAGTTGTCTTTGTCCAGAAATGGAATTTTCACTCCAACATCCTTTTTGTTCATCTTGTTGATTGTTGTGATTTTTACACTCTTTGTACTTCAAGAGCTTGCTCTGATACCAATTGTTATTCCCAACAAGAATTACAGAAAGGGGGTTGAATGTAATTCTGGTTCCTTTTTCAGATTTTAAGAATGTCCTAACTTAATATATATAACACTGTTTGATTTGATCCTTATTTCTCTTGAAAAATAAACTTTCTTTGTTACTTTGTTCTACTTGCTACTCTTGGTTTATATATATCACCAAGTTACATGATAATAAGACAAGATACTAAAAAAAATGAATATAGTCTAATATTATGCTGCTATATTACTCCATCCAGCATCTTTGAATGTCTTCACATTTGCATGGAAATATTAATGCTTCTTTGTTCTCTAACACCTGTAATTAGGATGCCACATTCCATTTGCAAACACCCGACGCATGTGACTGAGTTGTCACTGTCAACTGCTAATTTGAATATTGTCATCCGTCGGGATTATGTTGATCATCCGTCGGGAGCTTTGTTGAATATCTGTCGGGAGTCTTTGTAGATTATCCGCCGGGAGTCTTTCTGTCACTTGACTTCATTTCACTTATACAGAATTATAAGACATCTCATATTTACAATTAGTCAACCTATTTTGTAATCAATCTAGTAGTCAACATGACTTGGAGAATCCTACAGAATCTATTAGACTAAAATATTGTTGTTTGCAGAAATGCGCTGCAATACTTATTGTTACATAAGCTACACTCTCGATGGATATTCAGTTATCATCTGTCGGGACTATAAAGATCATCCGTCGAGACTATAATAAAACATCCGTCGAGACCTACAACTTCACTAAGTTAAATCTACTAAGGTGTTTTGTTTAACTTATCATCAAGTTCACAATATATTCCTAACAAGATGCCAATTTTCCAACTAGTTTTTGGGAAGAAGCTGTAAATACTGCATGATATACACAAAACAGATACCTGATCAACATAAACCTTGGAAAACCACCTTACTCAATTTTATCAAAAAAAATCCTACTGTGAAACATCTGCATGTGTTTGGAAGCAAATGCTTTGTGCTAAAAGACAACTCTGAATATGTTGGAAAATTTGTCTCTAAAATTTTTGAAGCTATTTTATGGAATATTCATTGGAAAGAACTGCCTACAGAGTTTATGTGCTTGAGCAAAAGAAAATTATGGAAAGCACTAATATGACCTTTGATGATGAAAAATGTCCAGACTTGAAATGCCTTGATGAAAATGAAGCTAAAGCCCTAAAATTTAAAAATCTAAACATTAACATTGATTCTAAGGATGATGCTAAGATCAACACAGTCAACATAATGGAGGAAGAAATAAATGAACCAGTGAACCATGAAAAGGCGGACTCTTCTCAAAGCACAAGCTCACCTGAATTTGATGGCAAAAACTCAAGGGGAGAAAGAGATGGCATTTCTGCAAGTCATGACAGCAGTGAAGAAAATCCAGGCAACTCTATTCAACAAGATCATACCAGAAAATAGGATAGGAGTCCCACAAGAGATGCAATAATTATTGATCCAAGTGCTGGAGTGAGGACTAGGAGTGCAACTGTAAATGAATGCTTGCATGCATGCTTTCTTTCATAAATGGAGCCTAAGAAAATTGAGGAAGCTCTACTTGATCCTGATTGGATAACTGTCATGCAGGAAGAGCTAAATCAATTTAAGAGAAATCAAGTTTGGAAATTGGTTCTTGCACCAAAGAATAAAAGCATCATTGGAACAAAGTGGGTGTATAGGAACAAAATGGATGAAAATGGAATTGTGACAAGAAACAAAGCAAGACTGGTTGCCAAAGGCTATTCACAAGAAGAAGGAATTGATTATGATAAAACTTTTGCTCTAGTTGAACGACTTGAAGCAATAAGAATCTTTCTTGCATTTGCTGCACATTCAAATTTCAAGGTGTATCAAATAGATGTGAAGAGTGCATTTCTTAATGGTGAATTGGAAGAATAAGTCTATGTGCAACAACCAACTGGATTGAAGATCCAGAATTTCCATATTTTGTTTTCCAATTGTTAAAGGCCCTTTATGTATAGAAGCAAGCACCTAGAGCATGGTATGACACACTGTTAGAATTCTTATTCAAACATTGATTTACAAGATGTACAATTGATAAGACTCTATTCTACAAGCAACATGGTGGTGATGTTATCCTAGTTCAAATCGATGTGGATGATATCATTTTTGTTTCTGCAAATGAAAAGCTATGTCAAAGATTTTCTTAATTCATGTAGAGTGAGTACGAGATGAGAATGATGGGAGAATTAAGTTACTTTATTGGCCTTCAAGTTAGACAAAGAAATGATGGAATTTTTATTAGTCAAACCAAGTATGTCAAAGATTCATTGAAGAAATTGGGAATGGTTCATTGTTCACCTGCATCGACACCTAAGTCTACAGCTACTAAGTTGGATGAAGATAAGAAATGAAAGAGTGTAGACATTTCAGGTTATAGATAAATAATTGGATCTTTGATGTACTTAACTTCTAGTAGACCAGACATGATATTGGCAACATGTCTGTGTGCAAGATTTCAGGGAAATCCCAAAGAATCACATTTGATGGTTGTCAAAAGGATTTTCAGATACTTGAAGAGGACACCAAATTGGGATTGTGGTATCCTAAGGGAAATGGTTTTGAAGCTGCTGGATACACAGAAACAGATTTTGTTGGATGCATGGCAGACATGAAGAGTACAATTGGAAGCTGTCAATTTATTGGTCAAAGACTTGGATCCTGGTATAGTAAGAAATAACAATTTGTGTCAACTTCCACAACTGAGGGTGAATACATAGCTGCTGAGAGTTGTTGTGCTTAAGTGTTTTGGATTAGAAAATATTAATGGACTATGGGATAGTGTAACACAAAATTCCAATCACGTGTGACAATACTAGTGCCATCTCTACCGTTTCTAATCCAGTTAATCATTCTAGAACTAAGCACATTAATGTAAGGTACCATTTTTTAGAAAATATGCTGCAAATGATACCATTGAGCTTATTTATGTTCCAACAGAAAAACAATTAGCTGAAAGTTTTACTAAACCTTTGGATAAAGCAACTTTCACTAGACTTGTTGGTGAAATTGGTATGTTAAATTCTTCATTCTAAAGGAAAGAATTCAAGTAATATATTGCAGCAAATTAATTTCTAATAAATAAAAATTAATTTGATTTAATTAGAAATTAACTGGAATATGATATATAAATATTTCAGAATTCTCTGTATAATTATTTTTCATATTTTTCTTTAATTCTAACTTGGATTTTTCAAATTCTAAGAAAAACTGTATAATTCTTGATCCACATTTTTAATATGTGAAAGTAATATAAGATAAGACTAAAAAAGATCAAAGGTATGTAGAGAACTGAGTTCTCGATAAGTCTAAATGACTTCTCGACAAGTCATTTTTGAGACTTCTCGATAAGTCTTTTTCATGACTTCTCGAAGGACTTCTCGACAAGCCTCATTATGACTTCTCGATAAGTGTTGTAGAGATCTCGATATATGTTTATACATGGAGTTCTCTACAAGTATAAATTTTAGACTTCTCGCTAACTTAGAACTATAATAATTTAATTCAATAAATTATTTTAGTAAAATATTTTTGATACACAATCATTCTAATTTTAAATTGATTTATTTAACATAAACTGGAATAATTCAGTCCAATTAGGACAAACTGGGTATTTATTCTACATCTCGATAAGTCACTATCTAGTTCTCGATAAGGGTTAGGATAATGACATCTCAACATGAGTTTTCTAATTCACGTGACTTCTTGATAAGCAAATATCAGCCATTTATTCCTATTTCTCGACAAGTCACATCTCTAAGCCTATAAATACTTAGACATCTCGACATAACCCCTCTTTATGCTTTCGAGATCTCAATTAACCCAGCTTTTACAAATCTTCACCATTCTCTCTCGTTTCAAACTCTTTCTTTCTCAAATCTCTTACCCATTCAAACGCAAACACTTACAATGGCTGCTAACAATGTTAGAGATGTTATCCCAAAGGATGGTACCAACTACTTGGAATTTACAGATGTAAATCAAGCTCCTGACAGTTTCAAATATTTTTTCTGAATCTTATCATGTAGGAGCTTTAACTGCTAATCATGTTCACTATCTGCACATGCTCAATGAATTTTGGAACTCAGCGGTGGTGAATAGTGTTATGCATGAGAACCATGAAGTTTCCTTGGTTGTGAATTGCTCAATTCAGGGAAGATAGGTGGAGTTTGATGCCAATAATGTCAACAAGGCTTTGTGTATTGCTACAGATGGCATGGTGAAGGTACCAACAACACAAAAGCTGGCTGAGTTTATGGATTTCATAAATTATAATGAGAAGATCAACTTTTCCAGTCTCAACAAGAAGCATCTAAAGTGGGAATGGTCCTTTATGTTTGATTCCATTATAAGAGCCTTCACATGCAAGAAGACTGGGTATGAAAATATATCCAGTGTTGTATAGAAGCTGGTGTTCTCCATGGCCTACAACAAGTCCATCAATGTTGGCCTATTGATCCTGGAAGAACTCGACACCGGGCTCACAATGCCACCGTTAAGTAGAGGTAAGGAAATTTTCTTTCCTAGATTCATAATTTCTACTTTAAACTATAAAGTTGCAGACATTCATCTGATTAATGGAATTGATAGGAGTACAATAGGCAATTGTAAACAGGTGTCCAAAATATTATTTAGGTCACTCATTACAAAGAATCAGTAGAATGTAGCCTTAAATGTCACTAACTTTATGTTGGAGAGATTTAGGAGCTACCCTTATCCTGAAGTAACCCCAATTTTTTAAAATTTTTGAACCCTGACAAATAGTAACTTTTGCTAATTTTGCTGACTGAGTAAAATTATCAGACCACCCTATATTGGATTTCTGTTATGAAAATTTTGAGTCCATATAAATGTTCCATAATATAAATAAGTATATTTAAAGGTAGACATGGCACGTTCCGTGTCGTGTACAAATGTTCCGTTATTTTCATATTTTCATGTACCAAACCTTAAACCCGAACCCGATCCAGATTTACATTCGTGTACCAATTTGATAACACTAATACGGAACTAATATATTCGTGTTTACCCGCTTTAGTACACTAAAGTACACGGATTATATACAAAAATATTAATTATTAAAAAAATAATAGATAATAAAATGGTAAAGTACCCACTCACGGAATCAAGGAATAGTAAAATATATTTTAGTATTTACAATTATATATATGTTATTTAGAATAGGTAAAATTCACATTTGGTGTATAATATATATATATATTTATATTATATATTTTTGAAAATTTAATTATTTATATATTCCGTGTACTTTCGTTTCGTGTCGTGTACTTATATCAGAAACCCAAACCTGACACTAATTATATTCGTGTTCGTGTACTTTCATTTTTATGTACCAAATTTTCGAATCCAAACACTAATTGTTCGTGTCATTTCGTACCATGTTCACGTGTCGTATACCAGTATTTTCAGGTCTATGTAAAGGTCGTCAGAATTCAAATTCGGACACTTTGATTTTTCCTGAAAATCCACCAGACACCGAAGGAATTAAATATATGATAATAAGATTAAAGGAATTAAATTCAAGGATTATAGAAGATGATCATTAAAGGAATAAAAGATATTAAGAAGGGCTTAGGGGAACCCAAATGATAAGATTCCAGATATGATCCCTCAAACAATCAACGAGAATGAGAGTTAAGCGAACCATAAAATAAATAAATGACCAAGGGGCTAGCACATTCAAGTAGAATGGGAAGGAAGCTTCCAATAGAATCTAAAGCATTTGCATGAAAGTGAAGACACCCTCACACCACATGAAGTGGACATGTGGCAAAAAAGTGATGCAAGCAATGACATAATCACTTTTTAAAAGCTAAATCAAGATATTTTAGCAAGTATTAATCTCCACCAAGTATTCATTTAATAAAAATTAAGATCAAAAGCAACAAGATCATACCCCCCCCCCCATTTTTGAAGAAAGAAAAGCTTGAAGAAAGGAAGAAGAAGATGGAGTGATAGACTACTCATTTCTTTACCGAATCTTGCATACTTACACTTAAAACGAAGCTAGGAGCAAGAGCTATTCATCAATGGTATAAAATCTATTCCCCGCTCAATCTTTATTGTTCATTTATAGAGTTAAATATCTGGATGAATAGTATTTTTTAGAGTTCAATTGGTTGGAACTTGGTTATTACTACATGTAGGTGTTGTATATAACATGGATTAATTTTGTAATTGATTAGATGAATTGTTTGAAGTGATTTGAAGTTAAGCCACGGTTTTCTTGAATATTCAAGGAGAATTTGGCTGAGTAGATGGAGTATAAGGTGGATGGTGAGTTGATGGGTTGGTTTTGATGTAGTTTAAAAACTGGAAATTGTTAAGCTATAGCTGTCGTAATGGTCATTTTTCTAGAGACTATTTTTGTATGTAACTTTTGGACCCGAACACCCACTTCTAAAAACTAACCGCTTCCATGTTTAGATAGGTCATGATTTAAGCTTCATTTTAATATGTGGTTCGCTTTGATCAGATGTACGGTTTAGGAGAAATGACCGTTTTAAGTAACAACATTTCACAAATGAACCGTTACCCCTCGAGTAACTTTGAGACCATGTTTAAGGCCTCTAAAAGACTTATTGAAACACGAAACATTTATGTAAAGTTGATTAGGCAGTTAATAAAGTCCTCGCAAAGGATTCTCCTTAAAATGTTTAATGGTCAATTTTTATGAAAATGGTGGAGCAGAGGGTACTCGAGCGAGTAATGTAAATCCTTAAGCATAGAACGAGCATTAGGATATGCATGAGTAAATTTTAGTTTCTTAAGCAACCGAGGAATATTTCTGGCTTATGTTGTTGTTTATAGGTTATCGGACCAACCCAGGACCCTCGCAGTCGCAATTACAGTCGCATCAATGAGGCAAGACTTCTATTCTTTAACTGTTAACTTCTCGACTTTATGATATTTTTCATAATAAAGTGTTCATATGTGTGTGTGTATATATACATACACTAGATACGAGTTGAGAATTATTTCGAGGTATGAACGACTCCCCTAAGATATGTATGTATAAGGATTTGTGAATCCGTGGAATAGGGAAGACTAATTAAGTGAAGTGGATTCAAATGAACGAGAAAGTTAGTAGCTAATTATCTCTGTTTTCTTTATGTCGACCGGAAGTCGACCTTTCTTCTGACAGTAGTCATCTTAGTTCGAAGATTGTTCCTTCGAATATTACACGATTGTGTATTATTCCTTTCTTGGTTATCATATATTGAAGTATTTAATCTTATTAAATACCAGAAAGAGAATAACAAACAAGTTTATCACAACCTAAACACATAAAGATGATATAGTCATACTTTCATTATCTATCTATTGTTCGAACATTTTAGGAATAATGAAGGATTTAAGATGGACTTTGGTAAATAAAGATTAAACGATAATAATTAATTATTTAAATAAAATTATTTTATGTAGTTTAATTAATTTGAAATATTGGTTAAAGAATCTTAATTGGTATTCAAATGAAGGCTAAATTCTAAAAGTATTATTTTAAATCAGAGAGTAAGAGATTATTAAATATCTTATCAATTGTTTAGGCTTCCTAGTGAAATTGATAAATGTTATTTGATTAATAATATTCCTTAATGGATAATAATTAATGTGATGACTGTTGAGATAAATAATAGTAATAATGAGAATAAAGAGATAAAAATGATGTGATTGATATGGAAAAGATTGAGAGGTAATTGTGGAATGTGAAACATGGAATGTCATGAATGGAATAAAATGAAACTAAAGATTCTTTTATAATGCATAGGACTCAGTTAATGTAGGGATCATTGTCATGATGCCCTAGCAGATGCGACGAGATTGGTCAGCATACTATTAAAACTAGATTACGGTCGACATGAACGTCGGTACCGTGGATTGAGAATACAAGAAAGGCGGTACTTCTGCGTAAGTGGTCGTGTTTAGTCGGTCCAACCATTTTTATTTCTGGCCCATGTGCTTGCAAAGGATGTGATCAAGTTCGAAAAGTGTTCTTGTCCATCATAAGGTCAAGTTCGAAAAGTGTTCTTGCCTTGGTCAAGTTAGAAAAGTGTTCTTGTCCATCTACTAGTAGTAAAAAGGTTCCTCGGAAGGACATGATTGAAATGACTGATCATCATTTAATCATATCCAATTGGTTGAAAGTCCCAATCTCTCGGAAAAGAAATGTTAAAATGTTTTAAATTGAATTATCACAGATAAATAATGACAACAAACAGAATAAATAAATAGTCTTACGTCTAACAATAAATTGGATTGTTAAGATTGTTTGGTAATGGAACATCTTAAAACTGACGTTGATGGTTGAAAGAGGGAATGAGTAATTGTTATTTTTAAATTATAGTACAACTAAGTGCTGGATAATGATACATTAAAGATTGATTGAATGAAAAGTAAATCATGTAGTAACTTGAACTTCTGGAAAAATTATAAAATGGTTTGAGGTTTATAAAAGATGTTGAGGTTTAGGAACAATATAAAGGGTATAAAGGTTTGATTCTTTTCCCTGTTACTCCTTTTGAGGTATATTCTATTTTTATAAGTTGATAGTTATTGGTAGAACTTGTTGGGCATTATTTGTTCATTCTTGTTGTTTCATCTTCCAACCCCACACATAGCAATGTGGCCGTACCATCAACGAAGAGCAAGGAAGTCGGTGATACCTATTAGTTCATATGACTTGCTTGAGGTGAAGGATTAAGTTGGTAGGTGACTAGTTATCCTAACATGTTTTTTTTAAGTTAAATCCTATAAATTATTATAACCTTGGGTTAAGTCTATATTGGACCGGTGATTATACTTCATCTAGAAGTAATAATAAGTAGCATATCTAGAAGAGATATTTGGAAGAATGTAATAATTGTTGAATCACCATATTTTATGGTTCAATATTGTATCGATGCATTCTCTGAGACTATAACCTGTGTGTGTAAAAGGTAGGGGTCGAGATTGAGTAATTGTGTTGATGATAATTATAAAGAAAATGTTTGAAAAAGGATTTGTAAAGTTGATCGTGACAACCTAGATTCCTGACCCCAGATTTGGGGGTGTTACATATCCTATGCCTGAAATGAGAACCAGTGCAATATCTAGTTCAGTTATGGCTTCTGCACCTGTAGAAGTACAAGAACATGATAACCAACATGAACCTTCCACAACTGAAAACCTTTCTTCAAAACCATTAGCATCCAGGGAACAAACTACTTCATCCCCTCAACAGGGTGCAGGTAGTAAAAAGAAGTGAAAGTAAACACCATTGATTACTATTTCTGAGAGTGGTGAGGACCAAACGTTTATAGAGTCAAACCTGGTCAAAAATCCAAAGAAGTCTAAAAAGGTTGAGTTGACTAATCAAATAGCCACCTCTGCATCTTCTCAAAAGATGCAGTTGTAACAAAGGGGTTTTAACAGACTCTAGGGGAACCTTCTCAATAAGGTGTCACTATTCAATAAAGCAGTCTCCCCACTGCATCCTGTAAAGAGTCTGCACCACCTCTTGAGCACTCTCAAGAGGTTGAAAGAAGCAATTTGGATGGAACGCACACCGAAAGCACATCTTTTGAAACTTCCTCATCCCTTCAGGGGGAGTTTCCAAAATTTAACTCTGAAATTTCCAATCTTGTTTCTCAAATTTCTTCTTTTTTTAGTGAAAGGATAAAATCTACTTCTTAAGTCTTGCCAAAATTAAGTGACACAGTTCAAGAAACTGTGATCACTACTCAGACATAACATTTTGCTGGTGAGAGGCTACATTCTGAGGTAGACCTTTATGACACCAACACAAACATATGGGTTTCATCAGTTTTTACTGATGATTTTATGCATGTCACTCTACCACCTTAATGTGCACCACATTCTTCACAGACTGCTAGGTTTGAGGGTAGTCGTTTTGAGGGGGAGATACTCAAATCCTCTTCAATTCAATTGGAGGTTTCTCAAGTAGGAACAACTCCCCTAACAATCCTGGCTGAGATTACTTTATCAATTGAAGCTAGGAGTTCAATTGCCAATGATCCAGTCATTGAGGAGGCAAGCATAGCACATTCAAGTGCCAGTTCCTTGAAAGAGGAACAAGGGTTTGAGGTCATGGTACATGATAACAACCTGGTTAAATCCCCTCCAATTCAAATGGAGGTTCCCATTAGTGATGAAAAACACACTATCACAACCACAACTCAAATTGTGAGTTCAACTGTGACTACTGTCACAGGTATAGTTACTACCCTCATCCTAAACCCCTCAAACACAATAGACCAACCTTCAACCTAAAACACTATCTCTCAACCCTCACACCTTATATCTCAGTGGATGCAAAATGTTCAAGCTCAACCTACAACTGTAAATGATCTTTTGGTTGAGAAACTTGCAGACCTAGACAAAATCACCGAACAACTCCTCAATATAGATATGTCAAACCAAGACTATCAAGTTATTCTACTTTCTTACAAGGAGGATGTTGAAGAATAACAGGAGAAGATTGCAGATAAATTAGATGGTAATGTGGATGCATGGATTTCCAAGGACTTCACAACTACAATGGAGGAGGCCTTAAAAACGTTTAGAGAAGAATATGTGAAAATTTCGGGAGGCAATGCTAAGGTCCACTGTTCCCAAGAAGTCTATGATGTTGTGACAGAGGAGTACAAAGCACAATTGAAGGCCTTTCATCATATTGGAAGAGACATGGAGCCCACCCTGGATAAGCATCAACTTGATGTGAAGAAACTAATTAATGACAGGACTGATGAACTGATGCTCACACTTACAGATATCAAATCCAAGTTTGACAAGTTTTCTGACAAACTTCAAGCTCTCTCTCTCTCTATCACTAGTGGAAGAAAGTGTATCTAATTTGAGAAAGTTTTTCATAGCCTTGCATGAGGTGACCCAGAAGTAAATCACTCATAATAATTACTCAAAGATCAAGCTGGATCAGTTATACAAGGCTAGGTTTGAACCTTCAGTCTTGGTCATTGAGGAGATCAAGAATGATGTGCAGAATTATTTTGGTACTTTTGCTGCATCCAATTTACAACCTATGTCTACATCCACAAACCTTCAAATCCAAAATTTACAAGCTCAAGTCTCTACTTTCCAATCCTCAGATGACTCTCTTTCAGCTCAAGTTTCTCAATTAACCTCATTGGTGCAAAGTCAGCAACAAGACATAAAGTCCCTAGTTGACTCCCACAACCATCTATAGATGCAGAATTCAGTATCTTTGGGGAAAATTATGAGAGCTTTAAACATATCTCTTCCATAATCACCATAAACATTAAGAACTACACTCCCTCTACCTACAATCTCTATGCATGCTACCAAGACTAAGGGGGAGATGAAGTCAAAACTATAACTACAATCATCCAGCCAAGCCACAACTCAAATTCAAAAGAAGGATGATGTTGGAATGGATAGACTCTTGAAAGCAGCAGAAGGACCTTTTCTTGACAAGGAATTTGATGAAATCCTTAAATCTCACATGATCTCTTTTAACAATAATCACTTAACCTCAAAAAGGCTTTGGACAGGAACATAAATTTTCTGAGAGTGGTGATGGTGATAAATGGAAATTACAGAGAAAAGAGAATTATTACAAACATCAATGACTCAGGTGTGAACAGATGTATGCAGGTGTCTCTCTCATATCTCCAATCTAGAAGAGCATCTGAGCTGTAAATCCTAATCAACAAAGTCAACAGAGTGATTTCAGAGGACACTATTGCTCAATAAACTCAAGAAAGGTCAAGTAGTTGCATTTGTAGAAGCTTACTTTCAGCCTAGCAAGGGAGTGGCCTACATATGTCCATCTACCAAAAGGTGCAAACACTTCCTGATTCCTAAGCACCATGACATGGGAAACCTGAGACTGATCATGACTTTGGAAACTGACTTTTGGAAACTAACTTGAAGACCAAGAAGAACAAGAGGATTGAAGATGAAGAAATGATCAAGTTCTTGGGTAGATACTTGAAAAATGCTGAAACCATGTTGCCTAAAACTCAAATCAACACTAAAGATGACTTGGATGATGATGAGCAGAAGAAAGGTGAACAAAAATCTTCTGATTCAAATTCAAGTCAATCTAGCAAAGCAACTGGCAACAAGGGTGATGACAAGAAGAATGAGAGAGAAGAAAAGAAGGAGAGGGATGATATTAAGAGAAGAAGGAAGAGTGGAGAAGGGGTAACAAAATAGCAAGATGTTCAAGGAATCCAAATATCACAAACTCACAAAACTCAAACTCCCAAACCTAGCCAAGCAGACACTCAATCAATCTAACCTCAAAAATCCAAGTACCTATACAAGCCAACTACAAATTCCATACTCAAGATACCTATCACATCCAGCCAAGTCTCCTTCAAGAAAATATAAAATCCACCTTCATTTAAACCTCCAACCAAGACTCACTTCAAAACTGCAGGAAGAAAACCAAAAAAAATTCAAGCTAATGCTGGTGTCATCTGGAACTGTTTCAATCAGGATGACTTTCTACCAGTTTCAAGGAGCATAACAGATAATGACTGTTAGGAATATGTGTATTAGTTTGATGATAAGTTCAACAAAACACTTAAGTAGAAATCTGGTGTTTGTAGCCTCAACGGATAAGACCATTCTAGCTATCCGTTGAAGGAGTAGCTTTACTTAGAAATAAGTTTAGTATTGTAGCACATTTCATTCTCTGTATTTAAGTTGTAATTCTTAGATGTTATGGGAAATTATAAGTCATGTTGACTACTGAGGATATGCAAATAGGAGGGCTAATTGTAAATATTTCATGCCTTGTAATTTTGTATAAGTGAGTAGTATCAACTGATATTAAAGGCCTTCAACGGATGAGAAACAAAGCTTCAATGGATGTCTCTAAGGCTTCAACGGATAACATCCATCAACGGATGAGTGCTTCAACAGATAAAGCTTTAACTGCTAATGCATCAACGAATAAAGCTTCAACGGATAAAGCCATCAACGGATGAAAGCTTCAACGGATGCTAAGTTCAATAACAGTTGATAGTGACAATTCATAAGCTGATAGAGGCACATGGGTTGACAGAGACAAACTGGAATGTGGTAGCCTCTTGGAGGAATCAAGAAAAAGCAGCATTTCCATTCAGGTGCAAACAAGGAAATATTCAAAGATTCACAGCTAAACCTAAATTGCATTGGATAGAGAAATAAAGAAGAAACATGTGAAGAATCTTTTAATTGTATTTTACAGTTTTGTCTTCACTTGTAAACTTGGTGATATATAAACAAGTAGCAGCTAGTAATTAAATGGTGAATTTTCCAGAGCTGTTTAGAAAAATCCAGAGAGAAAATCATCTAGTTTGTACTAGGACGCAGCTGTGATCAATTCCTTGATTCACAGATTTTCTGAAATAACACATCTCTGGTGGAACAACATATCCACCAGAAAAGTTTTTAAGTTCTTTGTGTTCTTTATATTTGTGCTTGAATATATATTTGTCTGTATTAGCTTAAAGTAATTCACACATATTTGTTTATCAAAACACTTAGTCTTAGAAACTGCTCAAAACTTGAAAAAGTTTTGAGATTTACATTCAACCCCCCTTCTGTAAATCTCATTGTTAGTCCACTGTGAATAACAATGACTATCACCATCAACTAGATAAGGAGATAGTCAAAATTTGGATTATTTCTCTAGGAGAAGTCAGAATCTACTACAAGGATGACTCCTTCATTTTGCTGAACAGGGAAGTAAAAGAGACATTTTCAACTGTAGAATTGAGGAGGGTGATAAGTTTGATGAAGGCTAAGAATTCTTGTACAAGAATGAGGAGGGCGGTGTTGGATGAAAGATTAAGAGATAATGACATAAGGCATGCTACGGAAAAGGCTAAGAGAGAAGAAAGAGAAAGAAAATATGCCAATGAGATTGAGATTTTTGAATAAAGATCTAACGAACTCAAGGCGGGGGGGGGGGGGTGAGTAAAGTTTCAAAGGATGCATATTTTCTAAACATCAAAGTTGGAAGATTTTCAAATTTCAGAACACATCTTCTAAACAATTACTCATTGGAAGAATGGATCAAGCTAGTGAAAGCTCTAAGAGGGACATAAATCATTGAAGAACTTGAAGTGCTAGTTAAAATCAAGGACCTCATTAGAAAGAGCCTGGCTATGAGAAATTGACCTAATATTTTTAATTTATGAACTCATGTAAATTTCCAATGTATAAAAAGTGCATCTGCCAACCTGTTAATTTTATTGTATCTATTTTTAGCTTGAGGTTAGTCTTATTATTAGGAATGAATTTGTGATAAGCAATCTTCTCATAAATTAGGGGAGTTTGTTGTGCAAGATATGCCTGTATAATAACCAAACTAAGTAATATTGACAACCCTAAGATTAAGTTGTTTGATAATCAATATTTGTATTCTGTAATTGTATTCCTTGAATCTGTAAAAACATTTAGTAGTTAGACTGGCGGATTTTTCTATGAACAGTTTCAAGCTAAGGAATAAACTCTAAAAGAAGATCAAGTCTTGATCATGTCTCAGAAAAAAGATGTAGAAGCTTGGAGCTGAATAATGTTGTTCTATGAAAAATGTTCTAAGTCAAGATATCGACAAGTCACATGTCAAGGTACATCGAGAAGTCATTCGGAAGTCCAAAATGACTTGTAGAGAATTCCCAAGAGATAACTAAATGTCATTTCTGTATGTAGAGTTCTCATATATTGACAAGTCAAATGAAGATGTAGAGAAATGAAGATATTGACAAGTCAATACCTCGTATAGAGATCTTAGAGATATCGACAAGTCAAAATGTGTATATAGAGATCTCAGAGATATCAACAAGTCATTTCTACATATAGAGATCTCAGAGATATCGACAAGTCAAATTCCTCATGTAAAGAACTCAAGATGTCGACAAATCAAAAAGCCTATACATAGAACTAGAGATGTCGATAAATCATTCTCCATGCAGAGAACTAGAGACCTCGATAAGTCATTTACATATATCGAGAACTTGAGATATCGATAAGTCATTATAATTATTAATATGTCACTTCTCTACATAACAAATGGAGATCTCGACATACTATCTCAAATTCAGAATACCGACAAGTTTGAGATTCAAGATTATCAGTCAAGAAATAATTCATTCACTGAATTGAAATCACTGAATTAAAAAGTCTACAAAAACAGTTTGAAGAATACAAGATCAAGTGCCAAGATTCACTAGAGAAAGGATGGTCACAAACCTGTAAGATTCTGCATAGATTTTCTAACACAAGAAAAGGAAATAGACAAGGTTGCTTTAGAAATTGGTTTAGTACATTTTAGTGCAAGTTTTATAAACCCGTATTGCTAGTCTATAAAGCATGCATGGATCCTTAGTTTAGAAGTAACAAACATATTTAGAAAATCTTGAATTATCTCAAAAAAGAAGCTGAGTTTTTATTATTCAAGAAAACAGATTTGTAATAAGACAAACTTAATTAATACAATTAAGTGAGTTTTTGATAGTGTGTCTTGTGTGTTTTACTGTCAAGCATTTTATCTCTACAATCTTAAACTACTTTGTTCACCAGTAATTCAAACAAGTTTAAAAACCAAATATAATTCAAAAAACATATTCACCTCCCTACGTGTAACATTTCTTTTCATTTAATATCTAACAATAATATTATCAAAACACCTAAATATCTTATAACTTGTAATTTACCTATCACTTTATGTGACACTTATTTACTTTAAATCGTAAATAATTTTATTTAAGATACCCAAAAGGGCTTTGTTATAAATAAAAAATATGTATTTATTTATTGCGTGTATTTAATGTTAGGGTTTGATAAGCTTCGAGCTTTAATGGTTGTGCTTGTATTTTGTGGCTTGAATCTACCCTCACAAGATGCCTACGTACCTCGGCGTATGCCTAGGATCAAGCCAAAACGTAGTTCTTGGTGATGCATGCCCTCGGGGCTATAGCAGCAAGAGCTCACCAAGGACGTAGTGACTTTCATGTCCTCCCAGGACTCAGTCTAAAACGTCGTTCCAGGTAATAGACTCGTGGCTTATAGGATGCCTTCTCGACTTTGTAACATGTGGAGCTCTTGTCCAAAACGTTCTGCTGAAATTGAAGGGTAAGACCCTTTATATAGACGTTGAGAGTCTGAGAATTCGGGTAGAATTGGGAGACTTGATGGGCAATTCTCCACCTCAGATTGGACTTTGGAGTCTTAGAAAGCAGGAATTAGTTTTCTTCTGAATTTGGGTTGCTTGGAGGCTACTTCTTACAGAAGTAGTTACTTATTTGAACACATTTATTGGGCTGCTTAATTAGCCCCTTTATTAATTACGAATTTAATAAATAGTTGGGGTTTTAGGCCTCATTAATTGGGCATTCCCCTTTGACCAAATCAGGTCTAATTATTATGATATTAACTCCGCAATTAGGGTTATCTTTATTCCCTATCATTTGCCCCCAACTTCTGGGAAACACACTCGACGTTTCGTAGAAGTTAGGTTATCTCTTACCCTATCCGGGTTATCGTGTTTAGCGTAAAGTGTGGAGCGACCTACACATTTACAACGATTTGTCTTATCCGAGACTTCATGATATTTTCTGGAATTTTCATAATTTTCCATACTCATTTTCTTACCTTATTCCTGATTTTAGGAATTCTCTGGTATCTTCCCTTAATTTTCGGAAATTATCTTGTACTTACATGTATCTTTCTAAATTTTCAGGAATTTTTCCATACCTTCTGTTTTTTTTATAATTTTTCCTAATATTTTAGGAATTTTTCCGTAGCTCCAGGTATTTTCATAATTTTCCCTAATATTTTAGGAATTTTTCTATACCTCCGGGTATTTTTCATATTTTTTCCTAATATTTTAGGAATTTTTCCGTACCTTCGGGTATTTTTCATATTTTTCCTAATATTTTAGGAATTATTCCGCACCTCTGGGTATTTTTCCTAATATTTTAGGAATTTTTCAGTACCTCCGGGTATTTTTCATATTTTTCCTAATATTTGAGGAATTATTCCGCACCTCTGGGTATTTTTCCTAATATTTTAGGAATTTTTCCGTACCTCCGGGTATTTTTATATTTTTTTCTTAATATTTTAAGAATTTTCCCGTACCTCCAGGTATTTTTTATAATTTTCCCTAATATTTTAGGAATTTTTATATACCTCCGGGTATTTTTCCTAATTAAATGTGTCAACTTTTAATCTCCAGGAACCATCGTGCAAAGTTCGCAAAACTAGGGGTACTAAGTGGCAATTTGCCACCTTTCCCCCAAATCGACCACACCTCTGGTCGAACTCCAGAGGCTTTGTCCCTCCTGGTCGATTGGAATTCGACCAGGGTATATGCATTTTTATATACATTTTTTCTTCTTTTTTTTTTCTTTCCTATTTTTTTTCTTTTCTCTTTTTTTCTTTTTCTTTTTTCTTTTTTTTCCTCTTTTTTTCCTTTTTTCTCTTCTCTCTTTTTTTTCTTTTTTTTTTATCTCTCTTTTTCTCTTTTCTTTCCTCTTTTTTTCTCTTTTATTTCCTCTTTTTTTCTTTTTTTTTGATTTTTGATTTTTTTTCAGATCAGGAATTCGTACCCATTTGACGTGAATTCTTGGTAGAATTTCGACTAGGATGCATCCTGGTAGAATTCGACCAGGACTCTCGTCGGATTATGGGTGATTTTATCGCTCTGGTCGGATTGATTTTCGACCAGGATGCAGCCCCCTTCCAGCAAGGACTCTCGTCGGATTATGGATGATTTTAACACTCTGGTCGAACTGATTTTTGACCAGGATTCCTGACCTCGTATACCAGGAATCCTCGTCTTTTAGACCAGGAACTCTGAATTACGGGTTACCAGCCTTTTAATGGCCATAACTTTTCGCTCTTCGCTCTGATTTGAGCATATAATATACCGAAATGAAGCTTATTACAAGCTCTAACTCATGATGGCATCCTTATATATTTTTTATGTTCGTTGATCCCTTAATTTGGATGGAAAGTGGCCTAGACAAGCCTTCAATCAACGTGGCCTCTACGAGCCTTATTTCTAGTTAGTCCAACCAGGTGAGTTGTCCTACTTAGATTCTCGACTAGATTAAACCTTGAGGTTTAAGGTATGCTGAGCCTGAGTACCTTATTTTCTCAAAATGTTTCCAAGTTTGTGTGATCTTTGTCCCAAATATGTTTATGTTTAGGGATGACCCTTCGAAAATAGACATTGCATTTCCTTTCTACCCAACTTAGGAAGCCTTGATCTTTTCGAGGACTAAGTCTCTCTATCGATGAAATCTTTCTTTTTCTCTTACATTATAGTCATCGAAACTTGTTGCAGATGCTCAACACTCCCGGTATTGGCTTCAGTGAATCTAAAGTATGTGTCGTCATGTCTTCCTCATTCTCCCCGAGCTCGAAGACCTCAACCTTTGGAGTTTTTTGAGTGATTCATAATGGCATCACAACCTCAGCCTTATCATCCAGTAAGAATGGAATAAGTCCCATCATTTCTTTGCAAGTGGCATGTCTGCCTAGTCATTTCTCGAGTATTCGTCCCTCTTTCAGTCCATCAAGGATTACTCGACTTCCTATGGAGCAGGATTTACTATCACTCTTCTCACATCATTGATGTTGTACTGTCCTCTATCACCCATCACTAGGATTCATGGGAGTTCATACCTTTATATCGCACTTTTCTACGGGAATTGTGTCACTTGGATGTTGGTTATACAACTAATGGTTATAGCCTCAATCCTCTTTATATCAGGATCTACCTCCGGGCACTAGCTATGGGAATGTATCAAGAGTATCAATCTTATACGTTGTAATTGAGACATGGGAATTGGTTAAAATCAATATCTCATAAGATTTCCAAACTACATGTGTGTGCTTCCGAAATCAAGTATACTTTCCTCTCATAATCTTTGGCATCGACCATCATCTTTGGCTAATATAATCTAAATAGGATACGTTTTAAGTGACAACCTTTCCCCCCGAGCGTAGCCCATGTTTCTTCTCATGTATTACTTTAATACCAACTCCATTTTTTATGTTCTCAGGCATTTCAGGTAAGGAGTCACGAACTACTTCTTGTATAAAGTCCTTGCAATCGGATCAAGCTTCAAAGTTTTTTCCAGCATTTTTCATGCTTCCATGGCATCGTCGGGTCATCGACTAGTTTGAATCGAGACTTCTAGGCAATGAGTCCTCGCACATATCGGTGCTATCAGCTTTGTATTAGTTTTTGGTTCTTTGAGACTTAGAAGTAAAAACTTCCCGTATAATTTTGTATCTCTTGAGTCATGTCCCTCATGCCTTCCTTCCTCAGGATCTAGAATTCATCAAATTCAGTCATGACTTCACAAGTTTCTCATATCTTGTTGGCGAATCTATTGATTCTAAAACTCCAGCCTTCTGGTTGACTTATTTTTAATTCAGACAGCCTGGTTGAACCGTATTTCGGTCATGATTCAGTCTCCTTTTGAGCTGAATTCTGCTCAACTACATTTTTTTCTGGTGTCAGCCCTGCCCCCCCGGGTGCTGCCATAGATGAACTTCTTTCGAGGTTAGTTCCGCTTCTAGGGTCTCAGGTATTCCGAGTACGGAATCACAAAGAATTTCTTACGTAACACCTCTCAACCAGAGCATACCTAGGCACTTTTCCAATGGCTTTCATGCCTCATATGCATTGGACAATCACTAGTTTCTAGGTAAACCTTCATAAAATGAACCCAACAATTTTCCACACCTACTGTTGGTATCAACTTGAAATCCATGCTTCAGGTTCCGAAATTTATAAATCTCTATCGTTGAATATGCAAACTCAAATAGGACATTATCCTTCATGATTTCCTCCACTAGGATGTAACTTTACGTAACATCCATTGAATTTATTCACGGCTTCACATGCCTCTTTCATACTTTGTTTAGAATTCACCATTTACTTAAGAAATCACCAACACCGAGTCTCCATAGGCTTTGAGGTTTTCAACCCTCAAGGTTCGAGCTAAACCAAGTCTGACCATCGAGGCGTTATTTTCAACTTCGTCATTCGTTATTGAGAAATCCGATGTCGAGGTTAATTATATCATTAATCCGTCATGAATTTGCAACACTCACTTTTGTTTTGAATGTTCCATTAAAATAGAGAACCAAATAGTACTTCAGTATGATATCTTTATCTTGTCCTACATGTTTCCTTGCCCTCATAGGGTATCTCATTCTGCCCTCTGACTTCTTGGTTGTCAATAGGACATTCAACCATGAAGTCGGCCAAATCTTGAACCTTAAATAATGTACAATGTTATACTAAATTCGTCAGGCGCGGTTATCCACTTAAACCACCTTCCACCAGCCTCAGGGATGTGTATTGTGCCCCCCGGGGCTAGTTTTGCACATGTAGAAATACAGTTTAACTTCCTCATGCCGTGGTCATGGCTAACACGAACTTCTCAATACTAGAGTTATTCACATAATTTTTTAATTTCCCAACATATGGGTTGCTGAACCTCCATGTCTTTTCTCACAGGGGCAAGTCTCAATTACACAATTGATTTTTCCATGTATAAATTTAGTACTTCTTCTAGTGTTCCAGTTTTCTACTTCTTCAATTTCTCAAAGATTACATGGCTTTCATCAATCCATAATGGGTCCTTTATTTTCTTCAATACCGTGAAGAAGGGAAAACACTTGTCACTGGGTTCAGAGATGAACCTCTCCTAAATCGCACTCTTTAGTTTCTCTATGTTCTTAATGAAAGATGTGGATTCCATAACCAGGAATCTTATCAACATGGCCTTGATTCCCCACTAAGAGATGTGGCCCAAAAATTTACAGATCCCACCTCGAAGGCACACCTTGTAGAATTTAACATTACCTTGTGGTGCATCAGCACTTCAAATTCCTCTCAGAGGTGTTTCATGTATTCTGCCTTGTATAGGCTTTTAATTTCATTATACCATAGACTCTCATGGTCTTAGAAATGCCGTCCTTATAATCAGCTTACTATTTTGTGGTTTCTCGCCTGCCAAGGTGAAGAAATCCTCTTCGTTTTCCTCAATGTACTTCGGTTACAAGTGGATAAGAATCATATCTGCTGTTGAATTTCCTCATTGCTCGTCGAACTTTCAGAATTCCATGTCTTCTTTTGGGAGGAGCTGCCCCCCACTCAATCGGGCCTTTAATCGTGGCAACATATCATAAAAGGCAAGTTGGGAATTAGAGATTCCCATTTTCCAAGCATCTTTCACAGTTTTATATCATAGTGTGATGATCATCGGGTCTTCATGGGAGAATTTCAACCCTTCCGAATTAGAATCATCAAAGTTATTGGCCATTTCCAATGTCGCTCCTTACGGTGTACTATATTTCGGTCACAATCTTTCATTGAGCTTCTTGAAGTCCCATCAGTCGTTAGCCTTCTAAAGATCATTTTGATAACTGGCACTTAGGGATGCGTGTTTCTCTAGAGTATCTTGTTCTCCCCTCTATTATTTATAATCTTTCACTCTATTGCTTTCTTTACTATCTTGGTGAACCTGTTCCGTATTTCTCTCTAGAATAGAAACTCAATTTTATTCCTTAGCTTACGGAAATCGTCGATGTCCTCTTTGTGAGATCTTGGATATAAAATCTTGTTCCTCTTTTCAGGGTTGGTGCGCAGTGGCATCGGCCATCAACAGTCTTCATCTTTTCATATTTATCAAGACTCGACTTCTTTGTAACGACCGAGAAATTTTGATTGTATTATATTATAGTAAAGATAAATTATGTGTATTATTATGTGATTAACTGTGTTGAGTTGTTAAACCCTAATTTCTATGTGCTACGTGTTGTCTGTTTTGATATGAACGTGTTTTGGGTATTTATTGAGTATTTTATCGCAAGTTATATATGTTTATATCAAAACCCGTACAGCTCAAACAGTGTTTTAAAAGCCCGTATTTCAAACCAAATCATTGGCCCTATTTTGCCAAAAATGACCTATACCATATCGCTATTCTAAACCCCTAGATGTTTTACAAATTTACCTTTTTCGCGAAAAATGACTTTTCCGGACTCCTTCGGGTACCAAAAACCCCACAAAAATCACATTTTTATTTTTATATGATCATGGATTACCATACCTTATTTTTCTTTGCATTTTTGTAATATTCACAATTTTTGGGAATTTTTGGCATTATTTTGTATTTATTGGATATTTAAAAATTCATTATTAATACCCAAAAATTATAAAAATTGGGGCCAAATATTTTTATTAGATGTGTAATTAGACCCTTAATTTTATTTAGGGGTATTATTTTCATAAATATAAATACCTGATTTGTTATTAATTATTCAGTTAATTATAATTAAAAATTAGAAAATTAAGAAATTAATTGTGGGGGTGAAGAACAACCAGGGAATTCAACTACAGATTTGAGAGTGATTCTGTTATCCAAATCGATCATATGAGTAACCAAGACAAAGCTCTTGATCTCTACTTTCTATTCATACCATCAATTTCATGTTTTGATGTTTAGATTTTCAATTCGTATTTTAGGGTTCTTGGACTGAAATTGGGGGTTTTTGATTATGGGGTTCTAGGTTGATTTTGATGCTTGGTATAGTTTCATATACTTGTTTACAACTGATTTGTGCTATTTAATTTATCGGAGTTATGTTCTAGGTAGTAGTTCTTAGTTTCAAGTTTATACAATTTTATTTTAGTTCATTTTTGATTTTGTACGAATCTGTGATTGTTCTGAATATGGGGGTTTGATTGTGGAACTAATAAGCTTTATTTTGATATATTATTTGTAATTTTTGGTGTACGAAATCGTTGGTTTGATTTTTCGCCGGAAGTTTTATGTTTTTGATCGGAGAATTGGTTCTAGGGATTATTAGGCTGTGATGTTAGTATAGTTATGTTTCTGGTGAGATTCTGAGTGAAAACCATGTTAAAATCGATTCGAACGGTGCCTGGATTGAGTTCGCCGGACCTGAGTTTCAAGCTCGCCGGCGGCGATGGCGGTGTTGGCCGGAGACGACGGGGACAAGGTGGTTGAAGGTGATTAGGACGACGGTTGGATTGCTGCAGTACTGAGGAATCGAACGGGACAAAAACCTTGCAGAAACAACGATCTGTATGTTCGAATTGGGCTCGCTGGAAACAGCTCCTCGGTGCCGGTTTTTGGGTAGCACGACGGCTGTTCTTCAGCAATCCGTCGACCCGGTTGTTGACCCGAAAAATAACCCGGGTTTGATCCAATAAAACCCAATCTAATTTCCTATATCATGTTTCTGAAATTTTAATTATTTATTTTATTTATATAAAAACATAAATTAGTTTTATTAATTCTATAAAACAATTAAAAATCAGTTTTAAATTCTGAAAATTATTATTATTAATTTCTGAATTATTTTATTAATTTAGAAATTTGAATTTAATTATTTAATTAATTATTTAATTATTTATCTAATTATTTATTAGTTATTTAATTAGTTAATAATTAGGTAATTAATTAATAATTAGGTAATTAATTAATAAATAAGTATAGAAAATAATCAAATAATACGAATAATAATTCGATAATTAATTAAAAATTACGAGTAACTCGTACTTATTCGAATAATGATTCGTTAAGTTAGAATTATTAATCGAGCGTCATTTATTTGAAGAGTGTTGTAATAATTATTCGTATTAAATAATTAAATACGGATAGTTAATTAATTAATTAATCGTATAAGTAATAATAATAATGATTCGATAGATATGCAGGGATCGCGAGTAGCTCGTATTTATACGAGTAATTAATCTTGAGTTAGATTATGATTCGAGTAATAATTATTGATTTGATAAATAACGTATCAGTTAATTGTATTGATTAATTATTTGTAAATAATCGATCTGATCGAGTAAGTATTAATAATTTGTAAATAAGTGTAGTAAATTGTAATTAATCCAAATAATTAGGGATTAATTATTTTAAAATACAATAATTATTAATTAATTATTTAAAAATATAGTTAGGATTATTTGTTAGATATATTTGATAATGTCATGACTAATATGATTTATGTTTAGTTTTCAGATCTTACTTAAACAGGACAAATCAGTACTTAACTGAAATCAGTACTTATACTGAAGTCAGAACTTAAGTCATCAGTACTTAAGGTTCAGGAGATATCTATCAGAAGATAATATCAGGACTTAAAGGAAACGTTCAGATAAGGAAAGAAGCTAATTTACAGGAAGAGAAGATCGAGACAAACATAAGAAGAGATATGCATGGAGAAGGAATTCTATGAAGAATAGAATACTTGGAAGAGAAGATATCTGATTGATATATTTTAGGAAGCAGAAATATATTCCATATCAATTAGCGATTATCTTATAACTGTTTAGTATATAAACACAGACATAGGGTTTACACTAAAAGTGTTATCGTTATCGAGAAGATTATTCATCGTAACCCTAGGAGCTCTCGTGATATTTGTTCATCACTGAGAGAGGACAGTTCCATACTGTAATAGAGTTTATTATTTTGAATAAATTTTGTTTTCTGTTACTTGAGTTATTAAAGTTCGATTTTATTGTGCTATACACTGTATTCACCCCCCTCTACATTGTGTGTGACCTAACAAGTGGTATCAGAGCCTATCTGTTAACACACAAATAGTTTAAGATCCAAAAACAATCATGTCCGAAGTAGAAACTCCAACTAAGCCCACCAAAACTGAAGAACCTCCAAAGACACAAATTCAAAGCCGATATGAGACTATTAGAGTTCCCATATTGAGACCATCTGAATATCCCATATGGAAGGTGAGGATGACCATGTTTCTGGAAGCTACAGATCCAGAATATCTTGATAGGATCAAGGAAGGGCCTCACAAACCAACCAAGCTCATTTTTGCAGTTGCAGGTGAAGCAGCAAAGTCAGTACCAAAGGAAAATAGTGACTACACTGTTAAAGATATCGCATCAATTGCTAAGGTACGACACTTACTGCTTAATGCCATTGATAATGTAATGTCAAACAGGGTAATAAACTGCAAGACTGTAAAGGAGATATGGGATGCCTTGGAAACAAGATGTCAGGGAACTGATACGATTAAGAAGAACAGGAAGATAATACTCACGCAAGATTATGAACACTTTGACTCAAAGGCTAATGAGTCAATGACTGAATTATATGATACATTTGTCAAACTCTTGAATGATTTGTCACTGGTTGATAAGGAGTATGATCTTGAAGATTCAAACCTTAAATTCCTGTTGGCTCTTCCTGAAAGCTGGGATTTGAAGGCAACAACAATAAGAGACAACTATAATCTTGATGAAACAACTCTTGATGAAATTTATAGGATGCTTAAGACTCATGAACTTGAGATGGAATAAAGAAGCAAGAGGAAAGGAGGAAAGTCAAGGACAGTTGCTCTTAAGGCTGAAGAAGAATCCCCCAAGGCAGCTACCTCAAGGAAAGGCAAGGGTAAAGCTCTCTTCACAAAGTCTGATACTGAGTCATCAAGTTCTGAAAGTGATGATGACTCAGAATCTGAAAGCTTGCCTGAGACGGATGTTGATGAAGAGATGATGAAGCTGTGTGCTCTTATGGTGAAAGGAATCACAAAGATTGCATACAGGAAGTTCAGGAAGGGAAAGAAGTTTTCCAGGAAAGGTGTAAGTTCTGATAAGAAGAATTTCAGAAAATCTGAGGGCAGAGGAGGAAAGTCTGACAGAGGAGATTATACAAATGTCAAATGCTACAACTGTGGTGAGAAAGGCCACATATCTCCTGATTGCAAGAAAGTGAAGAGTGACAAAGGCAAGGCTCTTGTCACAAATTAGAAAAGCTGGACAGACACCTCAGATTCTGAAAGTGAGGAGAATTATGCCTTGATGGCAAATGCTGATATGGCAAGTGTTGAAATCAGTTCTGAAGCTGCTGAGTTGAAGGTACCTCAAACTACTTATGCCTTTCATACTGATGATATTAATGAGTTGAGAAGATATCTTAAAACCATGTTCATTAGTTATAGAGATCAAACTTTAACATGTGAAAGATTAACTTCTGAAAATCTTTCTTGCAAAAAGAGGAATGATTATTTAGAAAAAGAGTTAGTCATGTTCCATCAAACTCAGAAAGATAGAGATGATGCTTTCTATGTTAGGGATGAAGTGCTTAAAATGAATGAATCTCTAAAAGCTGAGTTAGAAAAGGAAAGAGAGATTATCAAGACTTGGACTAACTCTGGCAGAACAACTCGGAATTTGTTTAGTAGTGAAAACTGGAAAGAGGGCTTAGGTTATGGAGATGATAAGAAGGATAAATGAACTGTAGATATTAAGCCTATAGTTGTTAAACAAAAGCCCAAGTTAAAACCTGTTAAATTTGTAGCTGTAAAATATGATACTGAGAAATCAGAAGTTAAAAAGGAATTAACTTCTGACAAACTAAAACAGGAAAAGACAACTGAAGTAAACGTAGGCTTAATGGCAAAGAAGCAGCTTAAGCATAAGCTGAAAGATGTTAAGAATGCAAATAAGGTAAAATCACCTAGGAAAAATAGGAATGGAAAGGAAGGTGTGAATAAAAGCAATGATTATAAGTCTGTTCCTGATGCTCCTAGAAAAACATGTCATAACTGTGGAAGTTCTAACCATCTGGCTTCTTTTTGCATGAAAAAATAAGAATATAAACTCTTTACCCTCAAAGTCAAGAGTTAAGAGTCAGTCTGTTAGATATAAGCCACAAAATCCTTGTTTTCATTGTGGTAGTTTATGGCATTCCATTTATACTTGTAAGGAATATCATAGTCTGTACTATGATTATTATCAAATAAAACCTTCTTTAAAGAAAGTTAGCATTGTTCCTTCTAGTGTAAGTTCTGATTCAAAGTCTGATAGTGTAAATTATGAAAAGAAAAATGTTAACATAAACTCTGATGCTAAATCCGCTGCAAATGTTAACAAACTTAATAAGGCCAAAGGATCCAAGCAAGTCTGGGTCCTTAAAACTAATCATTAGTGGTCTTTGTGATTGCAGGGCAACAGGAAAAACATCCTAGTTCTGGACAGTGGATGTTCAGGACATATGACTGGAAATAAAGCCCTGCTATCAGACTTTGTGGAGAAGGTTGGCCCAAGTATTTCTTACGGAGATGGCAACATTGGAAAAACATTGGGATATGGCAATATCAATCTCGGGAATGTCATAATTAAAGCAGTAGCTCTGGTCTCAGGACTTAAACACAATCTGCTGAGTGTTAGTCAAATCTGTGACAGAGGTTATCATGTGGATTTCTTTGAAAAACACTGTGAAGTTGTAAGTAAATCTACAGGCAAAGTTGTTCTGAAAGGATACAGGCGTGGTAACATCTATGAAGCCAAGCTTTCAACAAGTACTAATGGTTCTGCAATCTGTCTGATGAGTAGAGCATCAATTAAAGAAAGCTGGAATTGGCACAAGAAACTCTCTCATTTAAATTTCAACAATATAAATGAACTAGTCAAGAACGATCTTGTGAGAGGACTGCCAAAGTCAGTATTTGCTCCTGATGGCCTTCGTGATTTTTATCAGAAGGCTAAACAAAGGAAATCCTCATTCAAGAGCAAGACTGAATCATCAATTCTTGAGCCTTATCACCTACTGCATGTTGATCTATTTGGTCCAGTAAATGTCATGTCTATTGCAAATAAGAAATATGCTATGGTCATGGTGGATGAGTTCACCAGATACACATGGGTGTATTTCTTTCACACAAAAAGTGAAACTGCATCAATCTTGATTGATCATGTCAGGCAACTGGATAAGTTGGTCAAAGATTCTATGAAGATAATAAGAAGTGATAATGGTACTGAGTTCAAGAATTTGATAATGGAAGAGTTCTGCAAAAACCATGGAATCAAGCAGGAATTTTCTGCTCCTGGAACTCCACAGCAAAATGGAGTTGTTGAAAGAAAGAATAGAACTCTCATTGAAGTTGCACGTACAATGCTTGATGAAGCAAAGCTTCCAACCTATTTCTGGGCTGAAGCTGTGCAGACTGCTTGTTTTACTCAGAATGCAACACTAATTAACAAGCATGGAAAGACACCATATGAGATGGTAAGGAAAAAGAAGCCAAATCTGAAGTATTTTCACGTATTTGGATGCAACTGTTTGGTTCTTAAGACTCATCCTGAACAGCTATCCAAATTTGATCTAAGAGCTGATGAAAGAATCTTTGTTGGATATCCACTTTCCACAAAAGCCTTCAAAGTCTATAACTTGAGAACAAGAGTGGTTATGGAATCTATCAATGTCTCTTTTGATGATAAGAAGATTACTGGACTTGAAGATTTTATTGATCATGATCAGCTGAGATTTGAAAATGAAGACTTAAATTCTGATACTGAAAATCCTGACAGTCTAAATCCTGATACTGCAAACTCTGATGGATTAAACTCTGATGTTATTGAAACTGTGGTGACTACGCCAAAGGTAGATGCACCTATGCAGGGGGAGCATACTCAAGATACAAACACATCTCAAGAAGCATCTGAACATACATCTGGCTCTTCAAGTTCTGATTCATCAAGTTCTGATAAGCCAAGTTCTGATAATTCTGAAAACTCAAATTCTGAAGAATCCAACTCAGAGAGCATAGTTTCAGGGGGAGCATCAGAAAATGTTGATGAAGATAGCATGGATCATGGGGGAGCATCCAGTTCTAGAGCAAACCTTCCATCTGCAAGGAAGTGGACTAAATCACATACACCAGACTTAATAATTGGAAATCCTGATGCAGGTGTCAGAACTAGAACAGCTACTTCAAGTGAATGTCTTTACAATTCTTTTCTTTCTCAGACTGAACCAAATAAAGTTGAAGAAGCTCTTCAAGATGCTGATTGGGCACAAGCAATGCAGGAAGAGTTAAATGAATTTGAAAGAAACAAAGTATGGACCCTAGTTCCAAGACCAAAGAACAGATCTGTTGTTGGTACAAAGTGGGTATTCAGAAATAAAACTGATTGTGATGGCATAATTACAAGGAATAAGGCAAGGTTGGTTGCAAAAGGATATTCTCAAAATGAGGGAATTGATTATGATGAAACATTTGCACCAGTTGCTAGATTGGAAGCCATAAGGATATTTTTGGCTTATGCTGCTCACAAAAAGTTTACTGTCTTTCAAATGGATGTGAAAAGTGCTTTTCTCAATGGAGAATTGGAGGAGGAAGTATATGTTGAACAACCTCCAGGCTTTGTAGATCCCAAATATCCTAATCATGTCTACAGGCTTGATAAATCACTCTATGGCCTTAAGCAAGCTCCAAGAGCATGGTATGAGACTTTACCTCAATTTCTTCTGGAAAGTGGATTTAACAAAGGAACAATAGACAAAACACTGTTCTACCTCAACCATGGAAAGGACTTACTTTTGGTTCAGATATATGTTGATGATATCATCTTTGGTTCTACAAATGATAGACTTTGCAAGAAGTTTGCCAAACTGATGCAGTCATTATATCAAATGAGTATGATGGGGGAATTTAGCTATTTTCTGGGCCTTCAAGTCAAGCAGAATGCAGAAGGCAATTTTATTTGTCAAACTAAGTACACCAGAAATTTGCTGAAGAAATTTGGAATGCAAGATTGTTCAAGTGCATCCACTCCCATAGCCACTACAACAAAATTGGATAAGGATACTGGTAAATCAGTAGATATTACTGATTACAGAGGTATGATTGGCTCTCTACTCTATCTCACTGCTAGTAGACCTAATATCATATATGCTACCTGTCTTTGTGCAAGATTTCAAGCAGATCCAAGAGAACCTCACTTAACAGCTGTGAAAAGAATTTTCAAGTATCTTAAGGGAACAACTGATATGGGATTGTGGTATTCCAGAGAATCATATTTTAAACTAATAGGTTACTCAGATGCAGATTTTGCAGGTTGCAAAATTGACAGGAAAAGTACAAGTGGAAGCTGCCAATTTCTTGGAGGCAGATTGGTTTCTTGGTTTAGCAAGAAACAAAAGTCGATTTCCACATCAACTGCAGAAGCAGAGTACATTGCTGCAGGAAGCTGTTGTGCACAGATTCTTTGGATGAAGAATCAGTTACTAGATTATGGGTTAACATATTTTAAAATCCCTATATACCGTGATAATCAAAGTGCTATTGCTATGACATGTAATCCAGTTCAACACTCAATGACAAAGCACATTAGCATTAGGTACCACTTCATAAGGGAACATGTGGATGAAGGTACAGTGGAATTGCATTTTGTTCCAACAGATCAACAACTAGCAGATATCTTCACAAAACCACTGTGTGAAGCTACTTTTACAAGATTGGTAAATGAATTTGGAATGGTTTCAGGTTCTTTCTCTAAATCTGCTTAGTTTTTGTTCTGATGCATCAGACTCTATGATCAGTATTTACAGAAATTACTCTCTTTGTGTATTCTGTGCTTAATTGAAAATTGCTTAAGTACTGATTATTGTCTGATGTGTATTTTTAAACTCTGATAGTGATATGACTGTTTATGTGACTATTCAATCCTATGAAGATAACTGTGCTTGATGCTAACCTAGTAGTCTTCAATATAATAGAAATCCCATGTTAGAAGTAATTATTTATATGGAAATCTATTGACACAAGCAAATTCTGATATTGAGCTTAGTTCAGTTTACTTTGTCTATCTTATTACTAAGTCAAAAACTAGAATCATGCTTCTCATTTATTAAAATCTGATGTCAGTAAATCTGATGAATGTACTAAGTGCTATTAAACCTCACTCATCAAAAGAAAAAGTAAAAGAAAAAGAAACAAAAATCAGGTACTCCTTTGAGGTCTAGAGTAAAAATGTGGAAGGGACGACCCAAGTGCATTGCTGGTATTAAGTAATATGCATCAGAAAAGCAAATAATTTTTTTCTTGGTGACTTTTCACACTCTATGATTACTGGAGAATTACTCTGTTAATAGCATAAATTCTGATAAGCAGTCGTGACTCACTTACACTGAGAAGCCACTGTACAATGGAATTTCAAAAGATGCATAAAATAAGCACAAAACAGTTGAGGTGGACTCATGCATGAACTCATTCAATAGTAGGCTTCAGAATAATGACAGATTTTAAGTAAAGTTTTAGTTATGCCTTATTTCTAAGATGTACTGAAGTGACTCAGACCTTACTCTTTGTTTGATATTTAGCTTAATGCACACACTAACACTCCATATGAATGATGAAAATTACTGTGGTGATCAATGTTGTTTTAGATGAACAGTTTATGTGTCAGATTGCATAAATTCTGAGGACAATTTCTGATGGAAGTTCTGATAAATAAGTCCTGAATACCCGAAATCAGAATTTGTGTGCAGAATCACAAAGATAGGCATTCATTTTTTGAGTTATGAAATCATGTTCTGATGACTGTTAAGTTCTGATATAAGTCTAAGCTCTGATATTAAATTCTGATCCTTTACTTGGCTTATTTGTGGTTAAAATCTGCAACAGTCTCATTTTCAATCAGAATATGTTTGGGTGGAATATTAACAGTCAATCTAATTAGGGTTAGTAGAACACGTACATGCACAATAATTTTTTTTACTTGTTTGTTGTGCGCATTAAACCCTGTTTTACTTTTCCAATGACTGTTTTTCTTCTTCCCAGTCTAGGGAGACGAGGTAGAATTATTTCTACCTGTCAGCATTAAATTTCCTTGTATCTCCTGGCATTCTCTTGCCTATATAAACCAACACCTCAGATCAGCCTACACATCATTTCTTTTCTCACATACTCACTCTTCTTTCCTTCATGCCAACACAAAATGGTCAACTACAATATGTTTTTGAACTATGAGACCTTTAACATGGAGCTGAGCTGTGAGGACTGGCAGCAGGAATGGCACGTAACTGTCATTCCTGATGAAATTTGGGACTCGATTCCCCAGGAGGTTCTCACACACCTCTTGTTCTTTTACATGGACTACCATCGCCATTTGGAGCGATTGGAAGAAGAAAGGATGGAAGCTCTCCGCCAACAAGAGCGAATCATACGACTCGCTATTCTTTTTGTAGAGAGTCGGAAAAAGAAATAATTTATTTTCTTCTTCCTGTTTTACTTCATCGTCAGCTTTGTTCGGCTTCTTAGCCAAGGACAAAAGCTCTTGATGTTAGGTTTAGAAGCTTAGGACAATCTTGTAATGCTCTGATGTAATTTCAATTTCATGGATGTATTCTCTTAATATATTAATGGAATTTCTTATTTTTCCAAGATTTTATTTCTGAGATGTTTGCAATTTTACTGCACTGTTAAATCCTGATATATCCATATTCTGATGACCATTTTTAATTTTTGATTTAAATTAAGTTCTGATTTTAAAATATCAGTACTTGTTTACTTGATTTATTTTTTTTGGTCATTCTCACACTTGATTTTTTTTCAGAATATTGATTTTGCAGTACCAATAATTAAATAAGTGGGAACAATTTAAATTTTGAATTAAAACTGACTTATCTCAATTAATGGGATTACTGGGGAAGTGGGACGGTTTTTCTTTGAAAAACTGCATGTGATAAGTAATGATTACTGTTTTCCCGTGTCCATTAACTATTCGTTATTGCTGCATGTCTGACAGGTATCCAACGGTTATTTCTTTAACCATGTATAAGTAAGAGAGAGAGAGAAGATTATACAATCTTTTATTTACTTTTACAGTTTATCTCTCTTTCTTTGCTTTTACTCTCTCTCATCTCCTGACGTTGTTTTTTTTTCATACAGACATTTTATCAAACACCTTACAGGCAATCTTAATTTTCAATTTTTCTCATGGCACGTAAGGATTTGATCATCGATGGAGCCAAGTTTCTTCCCAACAACTATGCTGCAATTCTAAATCATGATGAAGCTCCGTCTGAGTTACATTTTGTGCAAGATCTTCTTGCACACAGTGAAATTGGGTATGCATTGACCCAGCCTTCCGTCTTTTCAACCCAACAAGTTCTGACATTTTGGAAGACTGGGCATTTTGATAATGGTGGTACTAATGGTTCTCCCAGCATTGTTTTTGAAGTGGATGATTCTGAACATGTGGTAACTCCTGGTACAGTTCGCAAGGCTTTACATTTACCAGAAGGCTGCATTTTCTCAACACCGGATGAACCAGCTCTACAGCAGCTCATGGCAAGTTTAGGATATGAGAGGAGTTTGGCTAAGCTTGGACAGTTGAAACGCACACATATCAGAAAGGAATGGAGCTTTTTCTTTGACTGCATCACTAAATCCTTCGGGAATAAGTGTTCCAACTTCGATGCCATTCCTATAATGAGTCACCACATCGGGTATGCTATTATTAACCAAACTCATTTTGATTTTACAAGTGTTGTGATAGGTTTTATTGGGGATAGGATGACAGAGGATAGGACTGTTGTCTACTTTGCTAGATTTTGTCAGCTTATATATAATTTTTGTTATGCTGAGGAACCCCAACCTACCACTGACTTATATCCACCTTTTAAAATTGCTAAACGAGCCTTTAATGACTTGGTAAATGCTGACCTTAAGAAAACGGTGGTTAGACCTTTACAGATTCCTCAGTCTGTAAAACAGATCCTGGTAAATGCTGATCCTCAAACCTATAGATCTGTTTATCCTGATGTTCAATCTACCACCACATCTAAAACACCACGCCAACCATCAGAACAAACCATATATACATCTATACCTCAACCCTCCCTCCGAACATATCTTAAAACATATCTCACACCTTCACAGACAGCCCACCCTTCATCTTCAGCACCTACTGTGAAGCCTTCATCTTCCAAGCCCAAGAGGACAAAGACTGTTCCTCAGACACCACAGAAGAGAAGGAGGATTGTTCTGAGAGATCAGTCTGATAGTGAGGAACAGGTTTCTGCATCAGAACCTGTTGTTACAGAAGCTGAGAAGGTTCCTTCTCAGAAGGATTCTGGAATTGGGAAATCTAAGCTTCTCAAAAGGCTTAGAAGAATGACTTCTGCTGACCCTCCCAAGGAATCCCCACCTTCAAAGAGATACAAGAAACAGAGAGCTAAAAGGCCAGCTTTAGATGATGAGGAAGTAGCAGCTAAGGAAGGAGATTAGGAATCTCTGATCTCAAAAGAACCAGAATTCGCTGAAGCTACTGCATCTCCTTCTTCATTGTCCTAAACTCAGGAAGCTGCTACAGACAAGGCAAACACACCATGTGTGTCTCCTGTACATGAAACTGTATCTCCTGTAGATCCAGGCACAAGTGCTGAAATTGATATTCAAAACCTGGTTGTGCCTGAGGTTCTCTACTTAGAAGCTCCAACAATAATTAATTCATCAACAACACCTGTTACTGATGCTACTCAAACTCCAGAATTGTCTACTACACCTTCTCTGCATCTAGATGTTGATGATCAGAATATAGGTGAGCATCAGGATATGGCTGTTGATTAGAACTTGGAAACATATCAGCACTTAGAGGATGATGCTGAAGCCTCGATTGCTTCTCATACTGTTATTTTATCAGCAGATGCTGATTCTGTAAGTTCTGATGCTGCAAATGATGATGATACTGGTGATGCTGCTTCAAATGCAGATGCTGATGAAGCTGGTCCTTCCGGACATGCACCTCCACAAACTATTTCTAAATCTAAACTAGTCAAGAAGTTTGTACGAGGAGAAGTACCAGTACCTTGGAGTGAAACTCCTAGAGGACAGGAGTGAACTAAGGAATGGAACTCAGTTACCTTTGTTCCATCTGAAAAGATTCTTGCTGAGCACTTGGACAAAGCTGATCAGATGTTAATTATTGATGACTTCAAGACACAGCTTCGAGTCACTGCATTGAGTACTAGACATCTTCAAGGTCTTCATTCAAAAACTTATGCAGAGTTACATAAAATTCAGGAAGAATTGCTCAAGCAAGAAATAGTTAAGAAACTTGAAAATAAATGTTTCTTTCAACCTACCTTTGACAGAGTTGCTTACATTGAGAAGACCCAAGAGAAGCAACAATCTCAGATTGATGATATTTTGAAAAATTAAGCTTCTCAGCAATCTCAACTCGATGAAATCCAAGCCTCAGTGGAATTGCTTGTCTCTCTTCTCTTACCTGCTGATGCCAAAAAGGGGGAGAAAGTAATTAAGTCCAAATGCAAAACTGATCAGACACTGAAGGGGAAGGATGATGAAAAAGATTACCAGGGAAACTCTGGAATGGGTGGAGGTCATGGTCAAGGTAGAAGTTTCTCATCAAGAAGAGCTGAAATTACAAGTCACATGACAAGTTCTGATGCTGGAAAAAGAATTACTTCTGCTACTGGTAAAAGGATAAGTTCTGATGAACTTTTGGATCTTGATGACGAATTATCAGGACAGTTATTTCTAAAGGAGAATCCAGGAATGGACTTGGAAAGTCTGATGGAAGAAGAAGCTAGACTTAAGTCAGAAAAAGTCAAATCCAAATCTGAAGCTTCTGTTGGTAAAAAGAAACTTCCAAAAGTCAAAGGCATTGTGATAAAAGAAAGAACAAATCCTGAAGCAACCAAGGCTAAATCACAATTGCAGATAGATCCTAGGTCTAAGGGCAAAGAGAAAATTGGTGAACCTATCAAGGTTTATGTGCCTCCTGTGGATGAAGAAATTACTATTGAAGAAGCTGATCTTGCTCTGACTTCAAGAAAAATTTCTAAGACAACCTCTGACATGGCTCAAGTTGTTCAGAGTAAAGATAGAGTTAGTTCTGATATCTCAAAGAAGCAAGTAACCTCTGACATAGCTCAAGTTAACTTGATATCAGAAGATAAATCAAAGGAAACCTCTGACATTGCTCATGTTAAACCTTCAAAGATACTCCTACCAGGATTCACCAAAGCCAAACAGACTCAACCTTTGAAGACTGCTGCAAGTGGTTTTGAAGCAAGAGTGGTTACTGGAAAGGAAGCAAGAGATAAAACTGGATTGGGAAGTGCTGATGAAAGAAGAATACATAACACAATCAATGATCCAACTTCCTTAAGTGAACCAGGTATTGGAGCAACTCCTGAAAGATTGAATCAACTAGAATCTGTACAGATGGTTTACCATACCTACTTGAAAGAACACATTTTGTTGTACTTCATGACATATGGTAGGGTTTATCATATAAGGGAAAATGCCATTCCACTGAAGTATTTTGAGGAATTGGAACATGTATTATTCTTACTTCAAGTGAATGACAAATTAACAGAAAGTGCTACAAACTATTTGAAGAATCAAATTCAGAGACAGAAAAGGCTTTATTCTGTTAAATCTGACATCACATATCATCCAAAGTACAGAGATCACAAGGGTGATATTTTTGAGATGAAGCCTAACTCTGCTAAGATTATAACTACCTTTCTGGGTTACAAGGCTGTGGAATTCAATCTTGAGTCTGATAAGGCGTATTTGATCAGACTGGATCAGGATATAAAGAAAGCTAAAATTAATGATCTCAGGGCTGCAATCTTTCAAAGTGGTGAAGATTCTGTAGACCTTAAAGATGCTAAAAGGAGGATGATTGATGAACTTAGATATGCTGAGAGATGTTTGTTAAAGAACTATCTCAGAACAACTTCTGACATCAGAGAGATCAGAAGATGAAGCCAAGTCAAGATCTACAACTGCTCCAAATCTGATATGAATACAGACTGAAGTTGTTATCAGAAGTTAAAGTTGGTAAAGGTTTAAGGACTATAAGTTGTAGTTATCTAGTCAAATTCTCATGCATTTGTACTTAATATTTTTGACATCATCAAATATCTGTTAACTTGTATATTATGCTAATTTACAAGTCGGGGGAGATTGTTAGATATATTTGATAATGTCATGACTAATGTGATTTATGTTTAGTTTTCCGATCTTACTTAAATAGGACAACTCAGTACTTAACTGAAATCAATACTTATACTAAGTCAGAACTTAAGTCATCAGTACTTAAGGTTCAGAAGATATCTATCAGAAGATAATATCAGGACTTAAAGGAAATGTTCAGATAAGGAAAGCAGCTGATTTACAGGAAGAGAAGATCGAGACAAACATAAGAAGAGATATGCATGGAGAAGGAATTCTATGAAGAATAGAATACTTGGAAGAAAAGATATATGATTGATATATTTTAGGAAGCAGAAATATATTCCATATCAATTAGCGATTATCTTGTAACTGTGTAGTATATAAACAAAGACATAGGGTTTACACTAAAAGTGTTATCGTTATCGAGAAGATTATTCATTGCAACCCTAGCAGCTCTCGTGATATTTGTTCATCACTGAGAGAGGACAGTTCCATACTGTAACAGAGTTTATTGTTTTGAATAAAGTTTATTTTCTGTTACTTGAGTTATTAAAGTTCGATTTGATTGTGCTATACACTGTATTCACCCCCCTCTACAGTGTGTGTGACCTAACATATTTTTTTATAATTAATTATTTATAATCAACTATTAATTAATTAAATCTTGTTTAATTCATAATAATTAAACCGTTAGTCCGATTTGAGTGAAACGAAGACCCCTAGACTCAGAAAAATGAAACGAATCCAATAAAAATAATTGTAAGTCATAATTTCTTCCAAAATAGGGTTTTCTTGTGTTAGTTAATGGTTTATAGGCCCTAATAGGGGTAGAATCGAGTCAAATAAATCCCGAAAAATTATAATAAAATCAGATAGGGTTAGTTAATACAGGTATGAGTCTAGTATCGATTCCAAAAATATTTATAAGTCTAAAAATCAATTATGTGCCTTATGTGCTATATGCTTTACGTGGTTATGTGAACCTTATGTGCTATGTAATTATATATGTATAGGTGCGAGTCAGATAGAAACGCATGGGTAGATTGATAGGGTTGCGTAGTATCAATTCGAGATACACGTATGTAGTAAGTTATCTAAATGACTATCTTTCTATGATTGGTTCAGTGTCAGCAAGGCAGATCAAGCTAGAGATCGAAGGCGGTGAGTTGAACCAGGTTAAGTACGCGCAAGGCAAGTTTTTTCCCCTATTCTAAATTCAGAATAGTGAATTATACCCTATTTTCCATATCAGTTACAGTTTGATAATTCTTGTTCATATACACTTTTACACAATTATTGATTCTTGTTTCTATTTCATTTCGATTCTTGAATTCTCCCAAATTATTGAATTTCTTATCCATATTTCTATACTTTTACCCTTGTTACATATACTCGGATATATCCTGATGTTGGGATACATCAAAAGCATTCCGATTATTCCGGATGCTAAACCTTGGACTGGATGGTTACGATACGGGCTGGGTTTTACCCAGACCTTTAATTAATAGGCCATAGTTGCCTGAGTACTCCTTATGTTGGTTAGGGCTATGCAGTTGGGTATAGATCCGCACTGTATCATGACTGATCAGCAGGTTATAGTGCATATATTGGTTCTTGTTTCTAGTCTTATTCATTTGGCACTCACCAGTGTTGGCAAATTATTATCCTATACAGATACATATGGTTGTTCAAACCAGCAGATTATCGGTTCATCTATTCTTCTCTCTTTATACTATATATATATATATTGTTGCAGTCTTGTTGAGCAATTTTGGCTCATCCCCTTTTATTGTTATTCCTATTGTTTTAGAGTTAAGATAGAGACTGAAACCCATCAGAAATCGCGTAGTCAAGAAGCGAGTCAAGCAGCGGGACCCTCGTATACCAAGAATGTTCATCCCTATCCCCGAAGAGAGCTTTGAGCTACCAGATCAGGTGTAACAGGATAAGTAATAATGTTGGTTTGAATAAAGGTTGTGTGATGAGATTGTAGATAGAATACATTTTTGTAACAAAGAGAGTTCTTGAGATAGATTGTTTTTATTTGGGGTTGTAATGAAGTTAGTGTGTCATTCTTATTTTCAACACTTAACCTTAAAAGATCCTGAGTAGTAGTAGTTCGTGGTAATTATTATCTTTATATTCCGCTTGTGCAGGTTTAGTTGGTAGTTGTTATTAATAATGCCCCAAATCTATACCCCGAATTTGGAGGGTGTTATAGTTGGCAGCAGAGCTTAGGTTTTGACCCTTGAAAACAAAAGCATTAGGGTTAAGATAAGACAGGAAGGTCATATAGGATAGAAGTAAGAATGTTAGGATTGTTTGTTTATGTGATTAGAAGTTATGAGTTTTAGGATTGTGATTTGATTGTTTTTATGTTATTATTGTTATGTATATTAGATGGCTTCTTTGTCATCATCTACGGAACAGACTGAGACAGATCCAGTGGTAGCACCAGTACTGGCCCCAGTATTAGTGCAGATCTTTCCTCCATTACCACCACCTCCACCATTGCCACCTGGACCAGCACCAGATATACCCCCTCCACCAGAGGTACCAGATTTTGTCGATTATTTCCCTTATTTTGAGCCAGAGATACCTGATTTTCCACCATTAGAGTTCCCGATGTTCGTTGTTCCTGACATGGTTGATATTTCACAGTGGGAGGATTTATAGCCCCGGGTTCCTGTGCCATCAGTTGAGTTGCCAGAAATTCCCCAGATGGAGCCTGAGTTAGAGCCACCAGTAGATGCACCCATGGAGCAGCCTGTTTGTTTCCTGCACCGCTAGCTATTTATGCCCCTATGCCCGGAGTATTTCAGTTTCCATATCCAGAGTTTATGGACGAGGTAGTAGTAGATGAGCCGTTACCATTGCCTTCTCGAGGTTCCCATACGAATCTACATGAGCATCATACAGTTACATATCAGCATTTCCAGTCAAAGAGAGAGGAGAGGGTCAGATGGCAGGATCAGTGTAGAGAGATCCTTGGGTTGTTTGAGACACATGCGGATGGTCCAGTTCGAGCACTTCACCCAGACTACATCTTGAGAGAGAGGCTACACCAGATCCACAGAGTTGGTTCTCAGGAGCTTACTGACTTGAGGCAGCAGGACATTAGTGCAGAGGCAGCATACCCAGGGCCAAAATGATAATAATCAGATGGATCAGATGTTTCATCTCATGTGACAGCAGATGTTGATGATGCAATAACAGATGCAGCAACAACAGCAAAAGTTTCAACAACAAATGCTACAGCAAGCCGCTCATCCAGGACATCAAGTACCTCTAGCAGCACCTGTAGTTACTTTCAAGCAATTTCAATCGGTAAAACCTCCAGAATTTACCGGTTCCACGGATCCTACAAAGGTGAGAGCTTGGTTGAAGGAGATAAAAAAGGCTTTTACGTTGGTGAAAGTTGAGGAAGAATAGAAGACGGACTTTGTCAGCTATTTTTTGAAAGGAAAAGCCAATTACTGGTGGGAATCGAAGAAAGCTTTGGAAGGCAAAGGTGTGGTGACCTGGGATAGATTCACTGATCTTTTCCTGGAGAAATATTTTCCTCGCTTCATGAAGAACCAGGTAGAGATCAAGTTCCTGGAGCTGAAGCAAGACAACTTATCGGTTGCGGATTATGAGACCAAGTTCACTGAATTGGCCAGATTTGTACCTGAGCAAGTGGAAATGTATAAAAAACGGGCCAAAAGATTCCAGCAGGGATTGAAGCCATGGATTCATAGCAGAGTAGCTGTATTTGAGCTGACAACTTATACGGCTGTTGTTCAGAAGGACATGCTCATTGAAGGTGAGAGCGAAGCATCTCAGAAAGAGAAGGAACCGGGAAATTCCTAGAACTGTTTCAACAAAAGGCCAGGATTTCAAGCCCGAGGAAAAGTAAATGCCAGGAGACCAGAACAAAGCAACCAGAGGACGGGTAATCAACTTCCAGCCCCGAATTAGCAGAGACTTATCCGACCGCCTATACCTGATTGCAGAACATATGGTAAAAAGTATATGGGGATTTGCAACAAGCCAAATGTCACGTGTTTCAAGTGCAAGCAAAGGGGACACTGCTCTAGAGAATTTCCGATGGGAAGAGCAGAGGTCACTAGTTTCCAGTGTGGAAGAAAAGGACATATTGCCAAGGACTGCAGAGGAGTTACAATGGCCGCTAGTATTCCAAGGGTTTTAGCATTACCTCCACCTCCACCACCGCCACAATATCAGCCCAGGGCAAGGACTTTCAACATGTCAATAAAGGAAGCAGTATAGAGTCTGAATGTGGTTGCAGGTACGCTCCCTGTGAATTTTGTAAATGCACTAGTATTGATTGATTCAGGAGCTACTAGATCTTTTATTTCTGAAGATTTTATCTCTAGGATAGACTGTGAGATTCAGTGGTTAGATGAAGTGCTAGTCATAAAATTAGCAAATGATGATCAGGTTATGGTAGATCTAGTATGCCCAGGTTGTGATGTTGAGATAGGGAGATGTCATTTCTCAGTTGACTTGATACCTTTCAGGTTAGGAGAATTTGATGTTATTTTAGGAATGGATTGGCTAGCTAGTAATAATGCTCAGATTGATTGCGTAAATAAGACAGTGAAATTGCAGACTAAAAAAATACAACGGTAATATTTAAAGGTGAAAAGCAAATGCAGAGATTCTTAACAATGATGCAGAGGAAACGATTGTTACGCCAAGGATGTCAAGCTTATTTAGCCTACGTGTTGGATATCAACAAAGAAAGTCCAAAGATTGAAGATATTCCTGTAGTTTGTGAGTTTCCCGATGTCTTTCCAGACAAACTTCCCGGACTTCCACCGGATCGAGAAGTCGAGTTCACTATTGATTTGGCGCCAGGGACTGAACCAATTTCAAAAGCTCCATATCGAATGGCACCTATTGAAATGAAGGAATTAGCAAAGCAGTTGCAAGAACTTCTCGACAAAGGAATTATAAGGCCAAGTGTATCCCCATGGGGCGCACCAGTATTGTTTGTGAAAAAGAAGGACGGTAGCATGCGACTGTGTATTAATTATCGTGAGCTGAACAAGTTAACTATCAAGAATAAATATCCATTGCCTCGCATCGATGACTTATTTAATCAACTGAAAGGAGCAGCATGGTTTTCGAAAATCGACTTACGATCAGGTTATCATCAGTTAAAGATCAAGGCAGAAGATATTCCAAAGACTGCGTTCGGAACGAGGTACGGATATTATGAATTTCTCGTGATGGCTTTTGGACTGATGAATTCACCTGCAGCGTTTATGGATTTGATGAATCGAGTATTCAAGAAGTACCTGGATAAGTTTATCATTGTATTTATTGATGACGTCTTGATTTATTCGAAGACGGAAGAAGAACATGCAGCACACTTAAGAATGACATTGGAGACATTATGAAATGAGCAACTCTATGCGAAATTTTCAAAATGTGAATTTTGGCTAAAAGAAGTGCAATTTCTAGGACACATTATCAGTATTGAAGGAATTCAAGTGGATCCAGCAAAGATTGAAGCTATTTTAAATTGGGAAAGACCAAAGACGCCAACAGAAGTCAGAAGTTTCTTAGGATTAGCCGGTTATTACAGAAGGTTTATTAAAGACTTTGCAAAGATAGCCACACCATTGACGAAGTTGACGCAAAAGAATGAAAAGTTCGAATGGAACAAGAATGTGAAGCAGTTTCCAAGAATTAAAGAATTGACTAGTAACCGCACCTGTGCTTGTTTTACCTAATGATCAAGGAGACTTTGTCATATACAGCGATGCTTCGTATCGAGGACTCGGATGTGTTTTGATGCAACATGGAAACGCGATCGTATATGCTTCCAGACAGTTAAAGCCGCATGGACAGAAATATCAGACGCACGATCTCGAACTAGCAGCAATTGTGTTCGCACTAAAGCTTTGGAGACACTATATGTACGGAGAAAAATGTGAGATTTATACGGATCTTAAAAGTTTAAAGTATATTTTCACACAAAAGGAACTTAACATGCGACAACGACGTTGGCTAGAGTTAATCAAGGACTACGACGTTTCAATCAATTATTATCCAGGCAAGGCCAATATAGTAGCAGATGCGTTAAGTCGAAAGGAACGATTGAACTTGTTAACATCTTCAGAAGACTTAATCAAAGAATTTGATAAATTGGAGATTGAAGTTCGTGTTCCAGAAAAACTCTACTGAAATGATTTATGCTATGACTTTTCAGCCGGAACTATTGGAAAAAATAAGAAGGTGTCAGGAAGAAGTAATGCACCAGGATATCGACAATTTGACAGGAGAAGAGATTACCAGTCAGAAGGATACTAAAGGTGTAATATCCGGGATATATCATGTAATTATTATTATATGTGTTCAGTATCTATTCTGTGAATTATTTGTTAAGTGTTAAATGTGTTTGGATGTTTAAAAATATTATTAATTGAGTATTTTATTTTTATATGTCCAAAATAAAATATAGATAATTGTCATATCTTCCTAATCATTTTTATGTTGATTTATGAATTTATAGGAATCATATGAATTTTATAAAATCATTTTCCGGGTATTTAAAATCTATTTTATAAAAACGGGAACCAAGCTACGTCACCCGTTGTTACGTTTTTAGAACCCGAAACTCTTCCGAGAACTCCTTCCTAACCTAATTGTAATATTCCGAGCATTTTCCATGTTTCGACTTTTCGATCCGGCGTACGGTTTGTCTTGCGCGGGTCCCGACGCAATATTTTCGATACAATATTCATTTCGGTAAATCAATAAAACCCGTATTTTCGATAAACGGGAGCTTTTTATTAAACTATCACAATTATCACCTCGTAATACGTGTAACCAGGCGCTGAGACCAAGACCGCAGTACAAATTGTACTGATTTGGATAACTATCCCGAAAACCGATACCGTTTGGATCAGTTTTATAAATAAACATACCGTTTTATATTCGGAATGATCCAACGGGATACTAATTTTCCGTAATTATAAATAGCCTTTTACCGTATTTTATTTCGTATCAAAATCATTTGCAGTCAGCTAAATATATAATTTTCCAGAGAAAAACCTTATAATTATATAATCTTCTGAAAATCAAACCACAAATTGAAGGTGTTATTGATCTCCGTTTAGAACGCTCGAGTAACCAAAATAGAGGTTTTAAGGTGTTTCTTTCAGTTTCTTCAAGTTTCAGAACTGCAGAAATCAAGGGTATTTTTCTATATTTTTATTAAATTTTGCATTATTTTTATTAAAAATATGAATTTTTGTTCAGATGATTGTTTGTATGATTTGATGATTGCATGTTGTAGAGCTTGTTTTCCTGTTGATTTTCATATGTCATACGTCTGATTTGGAGTTCAATAACATGCTCAAAAGTGGGTTTAATTCTCAAATTTTAAAATTAGGGTTTATAACCCGTATGAATGTTTTCAATTGAAATTTGGGGCTTTTTGATTTATGGGTTATTAGCTATTGATTTATAGTGGATTATATTCCTTATGAAATTTGCAATCGATTGGTATATAGCTCGTTAATAGAGGATTAGTGAATCGAAGGGAGTTGTGTTTTGAAGATTTACGATATTCGCCGGAAACCGGCGATGTTCTTGGCCAATTTCCGGCCAAGTCTGGGGTTAGTGATGTGTTTTGATTGCATGTATATATTCATGGTGATATGTAGTTTGATTCTGGAGCTTGTGGTGTGTTATTCCCAGTGAACTAACAAAGAGATTTACAGAAGGGGGGTTGAATGTAAATCTCAAAACTTTTTCATGTTTTGAGCAGTTTCTAGGCTATGTGTTTTGATGAACAAGTGTGTGTGAATTGCTTTGAGCTAATGCAGACATATATATATTCAAACAAAAATGTAAAGAACAAAACAGACTTAAAAACTTTTCTGGTGGATTTGTTGTTCCACCAGAGATGTGTTATTTCAGAAAATCTGTGATTCAAAGAATTAAATCACAGCTGCTTCCTAGTACAAACTAGATGATTTTCTCTCTGGATTTTTCTAAACAGCTCTGGAAAATTCACCATCTAATTACTAGATGCTACTTGGTTTATATATCACCAAGTTTACAAGTGAAGACAAAACTGTAAAATACAATTAAAAGATTCTTCACATGTTTCTTCTTCATTTCTCTATCCAATGCAATTTAGGTTTAGCTGTGAATCTTTGAATACTTCCTTGTTTGCACCAGAATGGAAATGCTGCATTTTCTTGATTCCTCCTAGAGGCTGCCATATTCCAGTTTGTCTATGTCAACCCATGTGCTTCTGTCAGCTTATGAATTGTCACTATCAACTACTATTGAACTAAGCATCCGGTTGAAGCTTTCATCCGTTGATGCTTTATACGTTGAAGCTTTATCCGTTGATGCATTAGCAGTTGAAGCTTTAATCTGTTGAAGCACTCATTCGTTGATGGATGTTATCCGTTGAAGCTTTAGAGACATCCGTTGAAGCTTTGTTTCCCATCCGTTGAAGGTCTTTAATATCAGTTGATACTACTTCACTTATACAAAATTACAAGGCATGAAATATTTACAATTAGCCCTCCTATTTGCATATCCACTAGTAGTCAACATGACTGATAATTTCCCACAACATCTAAGAATTACAACTTAATACAGAGAATGAAATGTGCTATAATACTAAACTTATTCTAAGTAAAGCTACTCCTTCAACGGATAGCCAAAATGGTCTTATCCGTTGAGGCTACAAACACTAGATTTTTTACTTAAGGGTTTTATTTAACTTATCATCAAACTAATACACATATTCCTAACAATCTCCCCTATTTATGTCTACTAGAACTGTAGGCATAAATTGGGTTTAACTTGATGATAATAAAACACTTAACAAACATATGAACTGGAAATAAAGTAGAATTCAAAAGTGCCGAAAAAGTGTGTATACTGAGATATAATTGAAGAATTACATTGTTTTCAAGGGTGCTCCTTTAGCCTGAGCAGATTAATTCCTTTTCCTTTGATCCCTTGTTTTCTTCCCTAGCCTCCTGTCATTCTCCTCTATTGGAGTTGGAGTTGTCTGTAGAATTCAGCTTCATCTCCTTCATTGATGTCCAACTTAGATTGCATATCCTTGAGAGTTTCATTACTGGCAATCTTGAGCTGATCTTCAAGTCTGAAAAATCTTCTGACTCCTTTATTGTCTCTGAACTCCATCAACCAATGAGGTGATTTATGAACTGTAATTCCTCTCTCTGAGATGAGTAATGTTCTAGCAAGGCATTGGGCTCCCCCCAAGTTTTCCTTATGCTGGCAATCTGTTGAGAATCTCAGTTTTGGCAGTCCTGGTAAAGCCATAATCCCTTTTTATAGCTGAGTAAACTCTAACCAAGGTAGAATAGCCTGATTCAGAATTCTGTAAAGAGGCCAAGTCCTTTCCCCCACTTCCTTTATATTTGAACACTAGTCTTTCTGGAAGCTGTCTGTAGGCATCTATTCCCCTTCCTTCCTCCAGCTCATCCAGATAGAGTTCGATGTCTGTAAATTCTTTTATGTCACAAATGTGAACATAATCATCCTTTGAGGCTTGTGGCTTAGGCTTAGGCTTCTGAGTGAATTTAGGTGCTGATTTGATTTTTCTTTTCTGTTTCTTTGATGGTGGAGAAGTGGTTAAGAAAGTGGGCCAATTTGATGGTGTCCCAATCAATTGGTTCCTCCTTAGGAGTGATTGTTTCACCATGGATGTTTATGAAGGGGTCAGGCACAATGGGTTCAGGGATAGTAAGGTAGTGCTTTGGATTTTGATTGGGTTTCTTCAGTTTCATCTACAATCTCCTTTTTGCCTTGGCCTGCTTTCTGTTCCCTTTCTGCCATTCCTTTCTTTCCTTACTTCTTTCTTCTTCATATCATCCACTAAGCATGTCCCCCCATACCACATCATTCACCCTTGTCTTCAATTTCTTCTTTTCTTCAGCTTGACTGACTTTAGCTATTTTTTCAAGTTTGCTTATGCTCTTTTGTCAGCCTTTAGCTTTTTAGCTTCTTCCTTCACCTTCTGGCTTCTTCTCCCTCTGGCTATTGAGAATTTGGGATGTCCTTGTATCACACAGATACTCTTTCTCCCTCTCTAAAGATAAATAGCCATGTTCATTCTTTCAACCACATCCTTGGTCTCCTTGTGCTTCATGATATTACCACCCAAAACCTTATCTTCATCAGGCTTTGAAAGAGGAAAATCCACTCCTTTCAACTGAGCAAGGCTTAGAGGGTTCTTTGTAGAGTCCTTTATTGGATCTGTTGTTGGGCTTGAGAACCATAGGTTTCAGATTCTTGGAAGAAGTCTCTCCAACCTTATTCCTCTTTACTGGCTTGAGCTCCATAATGATTAGCTCCACCTTTGTGCTATGCTTCATAGATTGTGATTTTGAAGTTGTAGAACCAAAAATTTGTTGCATCCTTTCATCAATTTTCCTCATTTGCTCTTTAACTTTCATCTCAGCTGCTGTTATCTGGATTAGATCAATTCCATCAAGCTTTCCTTTGATTTGAAGTGTTGGAGAAGTGGTGATGGCAGGAACTAGCACTTTAGATATTTGAACTTTTGTTGATGGTTTTCCTTCCCTTTCCCCTTTATTCTCCCCCTTTTTGTTCATCATCTACACCAGGACAGTTTGGTGTAGCTTTGGTCAAGCAGGTTATGGCTATTCAAAAGGCCCTTCAGGACACTTCAGATACTGGTACCAAGGCTATTCTTCAAGCTCATCTAGACTCTCTGCATCTCTTGCAGTTGCAGCACAGCAGACATAATTTGAGTGTGCCATTCCTTTCTTTCCTTACTTCTTTCTTCCATATCATCACTAAGCATATCCCCCCTACTACTCTTCACCCTTATCTTCAATTTCTTTCTTTTCTTCAGCTTGACTTGACTTTAGCTATTTTTCAAGTTTTGCTTGTGCTCTTTTGTCAGCCTTTAGCTTTTTAGCTTCTTCCTTCAACCTTCTGGCTTCTTCCCTCTTGGCTATTGAGAATTTGGGATGTCCTTGTATCACATATATTCTTTCCCTCTATAAAGATAATAGCCATGTTCATTCTTTCAACCACATCCTTGGTCTCCTTGTGCTTTATGATATTACCACCCAAAACCTTGTCTTCATCAGGCTTTGGAAGAGGAAAATCCACTCCTTTTAACTGAGCAAGGCTTAGAGGGTTCTTTGTAGAGTCCTTATTGCATCTGTTGTTGGGCTTGAGAACCATAGGTTTCAGATTCTTGGAAGAAGTCTCTCCAACCTTATTCCTCCTTACTGACTTGAGCTCCATAATGATTGGCTCCAACTTTGTGCTATGCTTCATATATTGTGATTTTGAAGTTGTAGAACCAAAAATTTGTTGCATCCTTTCATCAATTTTCCTCCTTTGCTCTTTGACTTTCATCTCACTGCTGCTATCTGGATTAGATCACCATCAAGCTTTCCTTTGATTTGAAGTGTTGGAGAAGGTGATGGCAGGAACTAGCACTTTAGATATTTGAACTTTTGTTGATGGCTCTCCTTCCCTTTCCCCTTTATTCTCCCCCTTTTTGTTATCATCAAGTGTAGGGTCAAGCCTTGTGCTTTTGCCAGCTGCAATAGTAGACTTGTCTGAGATTGTTGATTTTGAAGAATGGTGACCACAGAGTTTTCAATGACTTGAACTCTGTTTTCCAACTTGGCCAGCCTCTTGTCAGCATCAGATTCTCTCCTCAATCTCAGCAACAAATCTTGCATTGTACCATAAGGCATGACTGAATCCAACTTCTCAGAATTGTAGGATTTCAAGTCAGCAATATCCTTTTTGAGTTCATCCACACTCAAATTCTGTCTGATGTGCTGCAACTGCAAGAAATGCAGAGAGTCTAGATGAGCTTGAAGAATAGCCTTGGTACCAGCATCTGAAGTGTCCTGAAGGGCCTTTTGAATAGCCATAACCTGCTTGACCAAAGCTACACCAAACTGTCCTAGTGTAGATTTCTTTGTCCATGCCCATTCAGGTAAATTTGTAACAGAACTTGGGCCTGCATCTCCCCCTAAGTTCATGCTTCCATCCAAAGAAATAGAGTCATCATCATTAGAATTTACTTCAAATTCTTCAGATGGCTCACCAGCTTGAGAAGGCATCCTATTAACAGCAGCTTTATCTCTTTGAAGAGATTTTGAAGTGTGCACTATGTTCAAAGTCTGCTCTGCCTCCACATTGCCCTGAGCAGCCAACAGTTGATAGGCTGAAACAGGATGAGTAAAGTGTCAGCATCCAAGGAAATGTTATCAATTTCAGCTTTGTAATGTTGTTGAAATTGTCTTCCCTTTTCAGCATCATCCACAATCATTGACTCACTAGCAATGGCTGGATCCACCCTTATAGCTTCTGTACCTGCTTTTTCTCATTTCTCTATATTCTTGCATCAGGGGCTCCCCCTGGCTCACACACACCCTCACCCTCACCTACTAAGGTGGCACTCCTCTCACTCACTTTTGCCATGCTGGAAGAAATAACATGCATATTGTACTCTCAACCCTCTCCTTTTTCCTGGGAGCAACCCAACCCTCACTCAAATTATCACTCCCCTTCCCTCAATCCTAGAAGTAATTGTACAGTAACCATGTCTTCTACATTTGGAATAGATTCAGTTTATATGTCTAAGACCATCAACGGATAGGGAGTATCCGTTAAAGTAGAAACTGATATCAATGGATACTGCTGTTAAGCTTATCCGTTGAGAACAATCACTTGTCAACGGATGAGAGATATCCGTTGAAGAAGGAAAGATGTAGATATTGAAGTGACATAATTGTTGAACTG